>NW_008592234.1:2431-48479 GCF_000691845.1 Merops nubicus | reverse complement strand
GGGGGCAGTGGAGTTTGGGGGTAGAGGTGAAAAAAGCCGGGGGGTGGGAAAGGGGTGAAAGGCAGGAGCTGCACCCAGGCTTTGCTCTGCTCACCCAGCACAGGCTGTGGGTCACACAACGGTGGGAAAACCGTGCTGAGGCAGCCCTAGAGGAAAGGGGGGACGGCTGCTGGGGGGTGGGGGGGAATTGCCAAAGGCAGCTGGAAGTGTATAATTACGATTTTGATATGTTAAGCATTAGTGCATTATACCTTCTGCAAATGCATGGCACCGAAGCTGTGAGGAAAAGGCTGGTGTAGGAAGTCACTCAGTTAATTAGTTAATCAGAGCTCTTTAGGAAATGTTGCCTCAACTCGCTTCCCACCCCCCTCCGTTTTTGTAACTATCAGATTGTTTGTTTCTCATCTTTGAAGAGAAATCCCCCCCTGAGCCTGTCATGGAAGGCTGCTCTGTGCAGAGCAAAAGGAGGAAAACCAAAAAGCTCTGCTGCGGCTAGGAGAGCTCACCTGGAAGGTTTTTACTTTCTTTGAAAAGACTTTTTTTAATTTCTTTTTTCGTCTGATACATGTGCAAAACTGAACCTTGGAAATTCTATCTGTACTTAAACCATTGCCCTGTCTCACTTTGCCTCCTGGAGTTTGTCCCAGTGTGCACCTTGAACTGCCCCTGAACAGGAAGGGTGTATGGAGAGGGATGTGAGCTCCTGGCTTCCCTCCTGCCCCCCAGACCTGTCTCAAGCCCCCACCCCCGGTGCTGCTGGTGCTCAGGGCTGCCACAGTCCTGCCAGGGAAGCAGAGGGAGAGTATTACCCGGGTTTGCACAGGGGAAATGATATAATTGGAGCTGTTTGGATTTAGAAATTAAAATAATTTGGGTTTGCTCGGAAAGGTTCACACAACGTCAGCTTCCATCAGGCGGATGAGAAGCAGATATGCCCTGGGAGTGAGCGTTCTGACAGCTCTCCCAAATAATACCAGCCCTGATGGGGCTCCTTGCTTTTATTTGCCCAGCCCTGTTTGGGGGTGGGCGGGAGAGGATTTCCTCCCACACTGGACAAATCTGCTCTTTCCCAGAGCAAAGATGTCATGTCCCTTGGGTGCCTGGCCGTGCCACAGGAGACAGCTGGCACCCCAGCCCCTTGGAACTAAGGCAGCAGCTTTCTCCTGGCTCCCAGAACCACTCTTTCTGCCCCCAAACCTCCAGGCAAGACAGAAAGCAGTCTCCTGCTTGTGACGCAAAATGCCCACGCAAACCCTGCCAGTGGTGATTTTGACAGACCCTGATGCCTTTGACAGTGCAGGACAGATGCATTGAGAAATCCCACCTAAACTGCTCATTCCAGCTGCCTCCCATCCTGGGGCTGTCTCCCTGCTTGTCTCCACCACCTACATTGAGGCCACCTTCTCCCCCGAGGTCCCTGCATCCTTCTAGGCTCATTGCTTGTCCAGTTCCACCCATGTCTCAAACCATCCTGGCTCCTGTTGTGTTATTTCTGTTCGCAGCGTGACCTAATTAGGCATCATCTGCAAACGCAATTACTTTTTCATTTATCTCCTGGATCGTTAATGTTCATCCCAAACAAGACCAGGCCTAGCACTGGTTCCTGAGCTGACTGCTGTGCCATGCGGGCTCCTGAGCCGGCCGCGCTTTGCAGCCAATTAATTCCTCCAGGAAAGATCTCTGAGACACGGGGTGAAATGCCCTGTGTCCTGCCAGGTTTTATCCACCAGCCCCTGCCTCCAGAGAGGGTGTGATGCCCTGTAAAATACCAGTTGGCTTTGACTGCCATGGTTTGTCCTTAATAAATTCTTCCTTCACATTGCTCGTGGCTTTGCTCTCTTCTGGGAGCAAGCAAATGCCTTTTCCTTAATCCCCGATTTTTGTAGTGTTCCTAGCCTGGCAGATGAAACAAATTTCCTGGCTACTAATTGTCACTCTCCTTTTCCAGTCTCCCCTCTTTTTTTCCTTTTTAATTTTGCTTTGTGTTTATTTCCTTCCCTGCCAGTGCCCACCCCCCGCCCTGAGCCCTCTGTTGATTTGTTGCGCCAGCTCGGAATTTGGCCGACTGCAATTTTATTTTTGTTGATAGTGATGGGTTTTGAAGTGATAGAGGCTAGCTAAGTTCGTTAGTGAATTCCCTTAATAATTCAAAACGCATGTTGCTCACCCTGGCTGATTTGTGTATGTTGGGTTTGTCAAGTGTTCCCTTACCTGCTTTTTATCAGTAAGTATTTACAAGGTCTTCATTACTTCCTAATTGACCATGCCTCTTCTCTTTAGTTATCGCCTTAAAGAGCAATTTAAAAAAGCAATTCAGCAACAGCCATTTTAAACCTCTTAATTCCTTCCAGCCCCTTTCTCTTTTACTATTATCCCTCTGCCTTGCTAGCACTTCTTCTCCTGATATCTTTAAAAGCCCTTCATATTCACTGGAACATCTTATCAGCTCTAACTTATTCCACCCATCAGCTGCCATCCCTTTGGCTTCTCCCAAACTCATGTCCCTGATTTTGGTGCTTCCCTCCTCCTCGCTGACCATATTTATTCTGGGTTTCTCAGCCCCAGCCCGCCCAAAGAAGCAGTGTTTGGCAGTGGCATTTCTTCCTCCGTGCATGGGTATTATGGGTTGGAGAGTGATGCTGCCCCTTCTGATGCCCCATGCTCCTGTCTCACATCTCCTCCCAGGTCCTGCTGCCTGTGGGGCTGAACCTGGCCCCAGGTAAATGTTCCCTCCAGGCCCAGCAATAGCCACTCCTTCCTGGATGTCCCTCATCCCCTTCATCTTCCTGTGCTGCTTCCACTGCCCATTTCCAATTTCCCTCTCCTCTTGATGCACCATATTTTTGCAGGCTAGGGGACTGGAACTAAACAAGTATTCTCTTGATTTATTCATATATTCATAGGCTTTAAGGCCAGGAGAAACTATTAGCTCACTTAGCCCGACCTCCTTCATGTTACAGGCCATTAAACTTCATCCAGTTATCCCCATACTGAGCTCCATAATTTGTTTGGCTGAAGTGTATCTTTTTGGAAAGGCCACCAGTCTTGATGTGAAGACAGGTTTATATAATAGTATTTTCTATCCCACCCTTTATATATACAATAATGTTTCATTTGGGTTTTGAATGCTGCTGCATGATGCATAGAGGCACTTAGGGGAATATCTGCAGTGATGTTCAGGGATTTTCCTTTTCACCTCAGCTGCATTCAAACCGTTTATTGTGCATTAATAGCCCAAGACCTCTCCCTGCCAGGCACTGCTGAAGCAGGGCTCCCCTCTGCACCAGTCCTGGGTTTATCTTGCACCCCACACCGTGTTTGCTGCCCTCCATTAAGCCACTCCCAAGAGTTTTACAACTTTTCATCACTTTACCACTGACTTCTCCAGCCCTGGTAGGGAGAGAGATGAGTCTGGTTCTGCTGGAGATCTCTGGCCACCCCTTGGTTTAATGTTTTCTTTCTCTTTCCTCTTTGAAAATGTTTTGGTTGGTGTTTTTTTTTTTTCCTCCCTGTGTTTTGTCTTCTGTGGCTTATGTTCCTTGACATGTCGGCTGGTTTTGATCTTTTTTCTTTCTGTGTTACAAAATTGTCAGCTGTGCAATCTAGAAACAGGGCTGGCTGAATGATGTGTTTGCAAATAATAGTTGTTAGAAGTTCATCTCTCCAGTTAGTGAATCATACCTGCCCCAAACCTGGTTCTGGGGAATGTACTCATGCCACTAGCCAGCTGGGGAAACCAGGCTTCAGCTCTGCACCAGTTTCCTCTGGGATTTGGCACGAGTCACGTCACCATCCACCTCTGCCTTTCTGAGCCAAATGTGGATATAATCTCTTCCCCTTTTTCGTGGGCTTTAAGCAGGGAAGTCCCAGACTCACCGGGCTCTATGCATTCCACCTCTGGGGCCTGGAGATGTAAATATGTGTGGGAACCATCCTTCCTCGGGTCATTAATGACCAGCTCTCCTGACGCCTCCCTGGCATTAGCTGGTTATGGCACATGCCAGCAGAGCCACTGTCTTAAAATGATGCTTGGGAGCTCAGCACAAGGCCAAGCACTTTCCCGACTCCCACTGCAGAAGTGTGGGGGAGAAGACACACCCTGTAGACTCTGCTTTGGGTTTTCTTTGTGTACCTCAGCTTTTCCCTTGGATACCTTTGCTGCCAGCTTTGCCATTGCAAGGCCAGTGTGTGCTCTTCAGCCTGCCCTGTGCTCCCAGGCAGCTCCGATCCATCCCCTCCCTCCTCCTGGTAGCATCTTGTTGCAAAGCTGCTTCTGGACTTGGGTTGCAGCCCCCATCCTGGCCATCTCTCTTCACTCCCCTCATCCCCAGAGGCAGTGGTGGCATTTCTTGCCCTCTCCTATAGGCGGTTTGTCTCCTTTTACAGCACAGCATCATTCTCAGCCTCTGCCTTGTGCTAGGTACATGGTTCCAGGTGTTTCTGCCAAAGCCAGAGTACCTCCATGTCCACCCTCTTAAACATCACCAAATTCTCTTGGGCACGGCGTCCATGCATCTCATAAGCTGTCCAAATTTGTGCAGCCAGCTCACAGCTCTCCCTGGCTGTGTAGTGAATGTGTCCCTAGCTTGGCTGAGCATCAGATCTTGCTGGTTTTATTTATTTTTCTTGCAGCTGGCCCAGGTTTTCCAAGCAGGCATCCACCTGTGCCCCACTGTCTGCTCCCTCCAAGGTGGCTTGAGCCTTTCCAGTTAGGTCACGAATTCCTAGTTGCAAATAGCATTTCTGTGCCTTTCTTGGGACGTAATAGTAAGGACAGCTATGGGTAACACCCAGTGGCATCTTGGTAGAGCCTCTGCCCACCCTCAACCCTATCTTTGGGAAACTATCAATTGCAAACCCCCAGGGTGGGGGCATGTGGTTCCCTTCTCTGTTACATCTGCCCACCTGGAGCCCTGCAACCCAAAGTCATCCTCCCTGGTGTTCTTGGTGGCAGTCAGCTGCTCAGTCCCTCTGCCCATCCCCTGAGAACGGGGAGCAGCTGGGGCTGTGTTGCCCACCCGCTGCTCTAAAATACCTCTGCCCCTCTCCAGGTCAGCCCCTCTTGGCTCTGTGGGTAACGCTCGCATCTCAGTCAACACTTCATACTTCAAGTGCTCACCCTTCACTTGTCGGAGCCTGTTAATCTTGGCAATTAGTTCTTGCTCTGATGCAATTTTCATGCACACTCTCCCTCTCCCAAATCCCTCTAAGACCCCCTCAGAGCGTGTTCCTGTGCTGCTGCAGCTGCCTGCTTGGCTCCACACCATCCCTCCCCAGCAGAGCCTGAGCACCGCAGGGAAACCAGGCATTTATTTAGGTGTTATGTGCACTTAGACGCCTGCTCCCTGACATCGTTTTCTGCAAATCTGACAAGAGCACTATGTCACCCTTCTACCTCTGCCCTCCCATCCTGCTGGGGAGATGGGAGAGCCAAATGTCTCCGTTATGTCTGCAAAGCCCGAAGGCCTGATAAAGATTCAGGGTGAGCTATCACCAGAATGAGGAGCAGGGAGAAATCCGAGCTGCATAATTAGGTTCTTTGGGGACTGTATCAAAATGCAGCTGACTATAGATTTCTGTACGGTACGTGCTCTTCTGCATTGACTTTCCTGCTCCTTCTTCCACTAATGCACCGTGAGGTGGTGCAAAGCCCCTTGCCCAGGCCCCTGGAGAGCAAGCTTAGTGTGATCCTGTGCAAAAGCTGAGCAAGAAGTTGGAGGTGAAGGGCTGGTTGGATGCAGCTCAGAGCCTGGAGTGAGGCAACTTCAGCCTCTTGCTTCCTGGCACGCTCTGGGCTGTGTGACTTTAGACCCCTTCTGTAAATAGCCAGGGTTCATGGAGGTACTGCCTGGTGCCACCATCGATGTCTGTTCCTGGCAGGAATAGTTCACAGGACCTAGCTAATGGCTTAGGTTAAAAATGTGTAATTGCTTAAACTGGTCAAAAATTGCAGTGTATTTTCCTCTCAAATCAAGGCAAAGTTGAAATATCAAAAATGTTCGCAGAATGGGAACAAAAAAGAGATTAAGAAATGTCAGACTTTGCCACCGACATTTTTGATGGAAATACTTTGACATTTGCAAACTTAAATGTTTAGTTTGTCAAACCAGATGGAAATGTCACACCGAGCCAAGTTGAAACGTTAATCTGCCTGCTCCTGGGAGGCTGCAGCCTCCCGTGGGACACCCCCCCACTTTCCCTGGACACCCGCTGGGGTCCCAGGAATGGGGCTGGGGTACAGCCAATATGTCTGGGCAGGCAATTGCAGCCAAAATCCCCGTGGAGGAGGGCCATCCGTGGGGAACGGGAAGGGAAAGGCAGATTTGGTATTAGGATGCTTATCCAGGAGGCAAGAAACCATGTCCCTTTGCCTGCCTCGCTACAGATTTCACCATGGATTTGGGCAAGTCAGCCCTGCTGTGTTGTGGTTCCCCCTCTGTAAACAGGAGTAATAACTCTTCCCTGCTTCAACCGGAGGTTGCAGGCTTAGATCCATTAATGTTTGCGAAGTGCTCGGATATCAGAGTGATGGGAGTCCTGTAAGCGCTGGGGAGAGCTGCGCCGGCCGTTTGGAGATGGCTTTACGTGATATGCGGTGAAGGGCTGCGTGAAACCCGGCAGCAGTAAATCCTCACTGTGGAAATAGCATTTGAAGTGCAAAAGTGAAACGTGAAGTGAAAGCATACAGCCTATCGGGAACTTTGGAGCGTGACTGGACTCAGGGCCCAGTGCTGGGCAGCTCTTGACTGGGTCTGTCTGGGAGAGGGGTTTTGGCTGCCGTGGCCATCGGTGTGCTGGGGTGCCCCCACCAGTGTGGTGAGTGTAAACCTCATGAGAGCCAGGGTTTGCCCATCTTTGCTTGAGTCCTTTATTATTTTTCTTAAGCCTCTTTTATGCTGGTTGCTGGAAGAGTTTGAGGAGAAAAGGCAAGAAGAGGCGTTTGAATTAAGAAAAGCTTCTTTGAGAAGCAGTTCACTGAAGTCATTTTTACTGCATTTTGTTATTGCCTAGCAAAAAAATTGCCTGTATTTTTTATCTGCTATTACGTTAACATGCTGGACAGAAGCCTGTAGGTGAGACATGATTCATTGTGTAGACAAACCTCTCGTCTTAGATTGCTTTGGGGACCAAAACTACAGGGCCAACTAGCAAAGCTGTTGCCTCTCTCCTGCTCAAAAAACAGATGTACCACAGGCACCAGTTTCAATTAGTGATGCCTTTCTACTGTCACGTTTTCTTGCCTATAATTATCAGAACCTTTGGACTATTTGAGCTTCCAGTTGCTCTTCTGAGCTGGTGACCCCTAGAGCCACCCTTGCCTTGTGGCAGAGGCTGTGGAGCAAAGGCAGCCCGAGCTGCTCTGTCCCTGCTGCAGTGTGGGTTGTCTTGTGTTGATTATTAATGCTTCTGCTTTGCTTACCCAAGTGCTTAGACGGTTCAATACATTTTCAGACCTGTCCTTACACTATTGTTGGGAAAGATTCATTAGGACTTTAGCTGGAAATTATAGTGACAGATAGAGCTGGGTAATTTATGGCTTTTCTTGAGGGTTGTGCAATTATTCAGTAAGTGTCTTTCCTTCCTCTACCTCCCGACAGCCACTTGTTGGAAATAAATACGGAATTTATTTGCGGAAAAGTAGCCATTGACAAAGCTGTGAATGGCTGGGAGAAACCTGGCAGGGCTCTTTGCTTGCTTTCCTCTGTGGGGATGAGCTCTCCCTTCCCCACACCTGCTCCTTGTTGTGCCCACCAATTCCACCGTGCCTTCCCTGTCTGCTCCTCATGACATCCCTGCTCACCCCAGGCTGCCTAGTGGTGTTTGGTTTGGCTTTAGACACCCCCCAAGCTTGCGATGGTGAAGTCCCCACAGCTAGCAGTGGGGCTGGGCCATGTGATTCTCAAAGCAAAGCCCTGACCAAAGCCTGGTGTCTCTGAAGTGTCAATGCTGTGCCAAAGGAGCCCCTGCTGGGGCATACTGCAGGACCCTGGGACATCTACCCCAGCCCTTGGGGGCACCTGCCTGGCCATACACCCCCCTGCCTCCCAGCCACCATCCCTCAGCGTCTGCATTGGTTTCAAAAGCACTGTAGATGTTTATTGCTTTCAAGTGCCCACTGATGGGACCTGTTGATGCTGACAAAGTCCAGTCCTGGCTCCTTGGCACTGGTTTCAGCAGTGCCGGGTGGAGCAGGGCAAAGTGGGAAGCTGGGGTCATCCCCAGCTGAGCAAACAAGCAGCTTACCCTGTCCCAGGTCCCAGGAGTGAGATGGCATCAGGGTCAGACACACATGGACCTTGCTAGACTGGACGAACCTGTCAGACTTGAGCTCCACCTGGGACTTCCCACCTTCCTGGGCTGCTTTACAGTGGCCATCCTCCAGGATGACAGATCCCTGGGGAGGGCGGCGTGGGGCTTCACTTTACCCTGCTGTCAGGAGGTTATTCAACCAGATAAATGCCTGGTCAGTCTCCACTGGCTCTTCCTTGGGGTGATGGGGAGAGTCCCCCTGAGAACAATCCCAGCCCCTAAAATCGGGCTCTTGCTCAGCAGTTCCTGGCAGAGGAGATGCTCAGTCTCACCTGATGGACCTTCTCCATCTGTGCTGATCCCAGTGCCTAAGGATGGGCAGTGTGCCCCAATGCCTGTGGCCCCTGGGTTCCTGCCAGGCCAAAGTGGGGCTTAAAAATGACATTATCCGAAGTAAAACAACCAGGGCTGAGCACAGCCATGATGGGGGGTGTTATCGATGGGGGTATTGGCACCAGAGCGTTTGCCCTGTTATCTCTCCCTTTTCTTTGCCTTTTAACATTTTGTTTGAATTAGTGGGGACTGTTCCTCACAGCATGCATGACTACGCATTTGTCTACTTTGGATTTCATCCGCCATTGACTGGCCCATCCATCAAGCTCTCTTCGGACCTTTTGAAGTTCCCCATAGTCTTCTCTTGTTCTGAACGCTCTGTGCAATTTGGGTCCTCTGCCAGATTTTCCTTATGACATTTTTCATTCTCCTTTTCTAGATCATTAAGGCATCTCTTTAACCACTGGTATTAACAGGAAAACTTGGGAGCCTCCCTGTGAGTGCTGTAGCCTTCTGGAAGGTAGCCCTCATTAATATATGCTGGTTTGCCTCTGTTTCCAGACATTAGAGTTACTTTTTCCATTTGCTGTGCAAGCATTTAATTCTCTTAATAGCCTCTCGTAAGGGACCTTGTCAAAGAGCTTTGAAACCCCAAACACATTATGTCAAGTAGTTCCCCTTACTTCGCCCTCCTGACAGTGGTAGAAAGCATCCTAGCAGATTAGAGGCATGAACTCCCTTTCAGGAAGCTGGGACAGCTCGTCCCCCTCTTACTTAGTTAATTTACGGGTTTTAAAATTCAACTTCTGACGAGCGCCTTCATCTCCAAACACCGATTCATTTCTCGCAGCCTTAAGAAGCGAGGTGTCTCTAGCCTGCCGGAGAGCAGGCTGTTTCCCTCGCTGGCTCTTTTGTTAGCAGCCGGGTCACTCGGCGAGCAAGAGCCATCAGAGCCTTTGGGTGTTTCCCTTTCAACTTCAGAAGCTTTGTGCTGGCCGGACTCGTACAATCTCCGCTCTTCTGGCATCGCTCTTTGTAGAAATACTTCATTGTTATCACCTGAAAATAATAGACATCTCTCTGCTGTTCCTGCTAGGCAACAGCTGGTCTGAAAGGAACCCTCCTTAGTTCTTCTGCAATGCCTTTGCCTGCCCTGGCTCTTCCCGGCGATGCCGGCAAGTCAAGTCACGCGCCGGAGCGGAGGGAGGAGGATGGGGCTAATAAGGCCGCGGCTGGCGCTGGGCTGTCTGGGCGCTGAAGGCGCGGGGTAGGAACCTGTTCCCCCGCTGCCGCGTGATTCACGCCGCTTCCCTCCCGTGAATCATCCCGGCTCTTGTGTAAGGTTTACGCCGCTCGCGTGGCAGGGCTGTATTTTCTGCAGCTTTTATAAAGTTCTGCACAATTTATAGGTGCTGCTCCTGCCTTAAAACAGTGACGCTCTTTATTCAAGGCTTGAGGATTTACACTCCCATTTCCTGGGACCCTGGAAATTGTACCACTGGTGGGATGGTCCCGGGCCAAGATGCTCTTTGCTGTTATCAGAAATGATCCTGCCCCGTGGTGATTTCTGACCACAAGGAAGGGAAAACTGCTGATTTTCTCTCCAACGTCAATATCTATGAATCTTTAAACAGGAGGAATTATTTCCCCAAATAGCATGCATTGTTGAAGGTGTTTAACTCTAAGAATATGTGACAGCTCATCAGACAAGGAAGCGAGATGGTTTTGGGGCAGTGGAGGGAATGCTGAGCACCCCCACCAGGAGCAGTCCCTCTGCCAGGAGCTCCTGCAGTGACCCTGGCCAGCTGCCAGGCAGAAAACCCAACCACATTTCATAAGGGGGTAAACCCTGTTTCTGCCGGGGTACCCTGAGCAGCTGGGGGAATCCCCCGGCGCAGCCACCCGCCCTGGCCGGGGCTTGAGGTTTTGTGTTTAAAAAACAGCGTGTGGCGACTTCTGCCTAAGCTTCTCCAGACAAACCTTTTGTGCCAAATTACCTGTCTAGCTGGGCTCTTATCTTGGTGTTTATCACTGCCGCCTCTCGCTGTCAGCACTGTTTATAGGCAGGGGAACCGAAACCCTATGCTAAGAAATTTCCTCCTCCTCCTCTTTTCTTTCAAATCTGCATCTGTTCCAGACTCCCTTTCATTAGAGACCACATGAAAGCCAAAATAATCCCAGGCTATCAGGCACAGAAACCTTCGCAAGGTAAACTCTCTGCCAGTAAATAAGGCACACCCTGGCCAGGGTTCTGCCCTGGCACCCGGGGAGGTCCTGTCCAGCTTGTGTCACCTGTGTCCCCACTCCTGGGTCCTATGATGCCTCCAAAACCCACCAGGATGTTTGCAGAGCCATGGGGAAAGTTCAAAATAATGTTAGACCCCAAGGATGTCTTCCTGCACCTGCATCCCAGTTGGTGCAGTGATGGCACACAGCAAGCACCCTGCGGGGAGATTTGGGTGGGGGATGCACTCGGTGCCTTTTTTTACCTGCTGTAAAAATATTTGTAGAGTTGCAGCAGCAGCCGTAAAGAGCAACTTTGGGAAGGGAGGAGTGGGGCTGATACCGATTAGGCAGGAAATGGCTCAGTGTGGATGGCATCCATATGGGAGAGCTGATAGATTTGGCGTCTCGAAGGCATCGCTTGATAGATCCACTGATAACCTGGCAACAAAACAGACCTGGGCTCTCTGATTCCCTGCCAACGGCTGAGCTGCAACCTGCTTGGACTGCCTTCATTAACACCTTTCTGCCATGGGAACTTGCTGCCTTGCCCTGGGGACTGGTGGCCCCGTGGTCCTCCCAGGAGCCATGGGGGGCTTGGTTGGCCAGTCCCCACAGTGCCGCCTGCCAGGGATGCTGCGCTGGCTCCTTCCCTTTGAAGGCTCAGCATGAAATGTGGTCGGAATTTAGGGAGGCAGGAGGGCAGCATGCAGAGCAACCCATGTCCTTGGGATGAAAAAGCTTCGTTTTGCAGCTCTGGAAAGAATCAGCGGGTTTCCATGCCGGGCTCCCCCCTTGCATTGGAGACAGATGGAGAGTGCAAAATGTGGGGAAGCCGGCCGGCTGCTCCTGCCGTGCTGGGGGCTGGCTCACTCACAGGCATGGGTCCTGCTCTACTTCTCTCTCCAGGTGGTTTAATTTCATGACCCACCTTTTGTGCACCTCCACAATGTCCAAAGTCCACATTAAGGTGGTTAAAAGCAGATGGCCCAGACCATGGGTGCCATGGGAGCCCCTCAGGGTGGCCAGGAACCCAGCAAGGTCTTCCTGTGCTGAGGAGAGCTGGTGCATCCCCAGCTCCATGGTGCCTCTCCCCCTCTGGAAGGTGGCAGTAAAAACAAGGGGTCTTAAGAGAAAAATCAAAATTTTGTTTTTTGGTGATTGCTGGAAAAGACCAAAATGGAGGAAAAGATCGAGGGGCAAGGGGTCCCTTGCAGGGTGAATTGGAGGAAACCTGGGAGGTGGCAGCTGCCCTGTTTGCGAGTTGATGCTTAATGTTGCTGAGGGTCTACAGCCCCCTTCACCAACCCCTGTCTATGCTGATAAAATGCAGAGTGTGAGACTGAGCCCTGGTATGGCTTGGCAGGAAAGCTTTGCGTGGCCAGGATCCCCCCCAGCATGGCTCACTGGGGAAGATTCTTGCAAGAAAGATACCCACCAGCCTGTCAGACCAAGCTCTGCTTCCATCCATGCTCCCAAACACATTCAGGGCAGCAGAGGGTCCTGGCACCCACCTCCTCTGGCTCCCCACCCCTCACTGCTGCTGCCTGACAGCACCCACCACCCATGGAATTCTTTGGTGCACCATGACTCGCCTCTGCCTGTGCTCAGAGAAAAACCAAGCTCTTGTGGCAGGAGGCAAGCTATGTAATGATTGCCCTAAAGCTGCCTGGTGTTACAGCAAATTTGATTGCTAAAATACAGCCCCCGAAAGCCTCGGCAGCCCTCTCAGTTGCTGGCCGTGTTAGTCACGGGGAGAGCTGTTTGCTCGTGCTCCCAGGTCGTGGCCTCCCTGGCTGCAAGTCGGGACTGTAATTTCCCTGTGGTTATTCCTGAGATAACTTATTTCAGGCTTTTATGATGCTTACAAATTGGACAACATCTTAAAACATAATTCAGGCCTTAACTGGCTTTAAATGTGTGTGATTTTACAGGGATGCGTAAAATATTTTTAAGTGTTGGTAAATTCCAGGGCTGGAGCTGTGTGGGCCATGGGGAGGGAGGGAGGACCCAGCCTCACAAGGCTCTCAGAGACACAGGCTGGGAACCAGCAGGAGCTGTTTACAAATGTGAGGAGCTATGTGGTTCTAGCAGGTTGTAGAGCATGTAAGGAAGTATGTATGAGTAGCGACTCTTCATCTCCTCTTCCCGTTAAAATTGGTTTAATTTATGCAAATTACACATGGAGTTGAGCACTCAACCCCAATAGGTAAGAGGTGCTGTGGTGGGGAGATGGCTCCCAGGTGCTGGAAATAAAAGGAAGCAGATGAAGCAGAGTGAAGGTGTGTTCCTTGGGAACACCAGTTGAGGTGGCAGGAGTTGGCCACATGAACTCTCTTGTGCCTTTGCATGATCACTCACCAAACACCTCCTGCTGAGGAGGGTGGCTGCCCTGGGGGCAGAGCCAGCCATGGCCAGGCACCACTGCCCCAGCTTCAGCAATGCTTGCTCAGCTGCAAGAGAAGCAACAGGCGTGGGCAGGAGGCAAACCCCACCCCGAGGATTTGGGGGTCTGGGATGGGTGTGTGGGAGTGGAAGAGGGCTGCAGCCGCCCTTCCTCCTGCCTGGGGCAGGCACAGGATCTGGCAGAGCTGTGGTGGCTCCCATCATTCATGCGAGGCAGTGGCCGTGCAATGGACCAGCTTGCTGCTGTGTGTTAGAAAGCAACCAAGTGAGAAGGACATCCTAGAGACAGCTTGCAGGGGTGGTCAGGAGGTTTCTGCTATGTGCTCCCTTCATTAATGAGCTGGCAGGAGGCACCACTCCGGCTGGGGTTGGATTTGCCAATACTGACGAGGCACCTGGACAGATCGCACCGATGAAACCGAGCAGGGTTTTGGTCCTTGTCCTTCACAAGCAGAAGGGGCAATCCTGCTGGCTACCATGGGCAAGAAGCGAAGGAAAACAGCTGGGCATAGAAGAGATGGAGGGAGAACTGGATTGCAAACCAAGCTCCTCAGCGAGGAGTCGGAGCTGATAAGCGGACGCTGCTTTCGGCGGTGCAGTGCTGGGACCGATGCTGCCCCTGAGCAGAGAGGCAGGAGAACCATCCCAAGCAAGCTGGCTGTTCCAGGAGGTGACAGCTTGGTAAGCAGAGCTCAGGGAGGTGGGAGCTGTGCAGGCACCAGCCTACCTGCCCTTGTCTCCAGTGCCCGGAGCAGGATCTCTGTGGGTGTTTGTGTTTGCAGGCATAACACTGATGTCTTGCTCTGCCACTCCGTGAGGGTGTGGAGATTTCACTGAAATGCAATCCCGGGAAAAGCCTGGGATTTTGGCTGTTGTTTTGGGCACATAAGGAAGATGTTATTGTCAAGTGCTCCCCTCCGTCCCAGGGGCACGGTGCTGCAGAGGTGGCCGGAGGCTGCGGGGAGGCAGGGGAAGCCGGACACCCCTGGGCAAGGCAGAGTGTCAGCAGAGAAGCTGGAGGAACTCTTTGGCATGTGATCTGTCATCACGACGGCACCCATGGCCAGGTTGGCCTGGCCCACCAGCTTCTTCCTGCTGCCAGGCTCAGATGACAGCAGCTGCCAGTCTCCTCATCAAAGCCCACATAAGCTTTCCTGCTTGCCTCTCTTCCAAAAAAAGCAACTTCCAGCCCACAGGAGAAAGCTGAGCGTAATGGCAGAGACGCTGCGATGATGCATCGTCTCACCGACACCTACCCACGTCTGCCGGAGGAGGGACCCGGGGCAGGCATCCTGGCCAGGCAACCCTGGACCTCTGTTACAGGGAGGAAGTGGGGTGAGGGGGAGCCACAGTGCCTCCTTTACTGGCACTGGAAGCTTTCACAGCTCCGCCACTGGAGCAGAAGTGTGTGATTGCTGTCCCTCCAGAACAAATTGCTCCAGGACGTGCTGTCAATTCCCAGAAGACACCCTGAGAAAGCTTTCATGAAGCTACCTGAGGACAGGCAGAACTGGGGAGTCCCTTCCTCCATGCACAGCCCATGCCCATGAATTGGGCAGAGCTCCTGCAAGGCTACCCTGGAGGACTGTGAGGGTTTGGGGGCTGGTGAGGCTGTTGTGGGTGCTGGCCACGTGTTGCCAGCAGACACAGGGTGCCCCTACCACGATGGCTGTGCACAAGTCTCTGGGTGTTATCTGCTGGAAGGAGCCTGGGATGGGCCATGCTTTTGGGGGAGGCTTTCTCCACCCCTGAGCTCCCCGCAGGGCAGGTTTGCCAGCAGAGGGAAATGTACTGCAGAGGTAACAAGGTACTGACAAAATTGGCTTTGTGTTTTTGGAGGGTGCTTCACAGCTCCCCCTGGAACTGCCCCATCTCTGTGAGGCTGGGGGGCACCCAGCGGGGACGAGGGCTGGTTCTGCCGGCGGGAAGGGGCGCAGGAGGCTCTGGCCGGCGGTGCGAGTTCAGCCCGGCCCCACCATACGGAAGCGATCGGAGCTCTCCCGGTCCCTTTAACCAGTGCCATATGCTTCCCGCAGGGCTTTGGCGTGCCGCGTGCCGCCGGATGAGATATGGCCGGGCCCCCCTGTTTTTTCTGGGCTCGGCCGGCGGGGCGGGGGCCGGCCCCAGCCCCACGGCCACGGGCCGATGCTCCCTGCGTGGGAAGGGGAAATAAGAGGAGACCGGCCCGGACAAAAAAAGCGGGCGTGTCTGGTTGGAGGCCCCGCCGCAGGAGCGAGCCGTGTGGTGCCCAGCGGGGCTGGGGACGGAGGAGGGGAAGCAGCCCGAGCTGCGGCCAGCACTGCCAACTCCCTCCCGCTTGCGGGGGTCCCTCCCTCCGCGTCTCCTCTTGGCTTTCATCGCTAAGACATCAGAGGGTCCAGCGAGGGGGGAGATGTGTGCTGCAGAAAAGGTCAAATTGCTCCAAGCGCTGAGCCCAGACAAGGTGTTCTGCCAAATTCAGCAGCAGCCAAAACGGGCTGAGTGCTTTCACTGGGGACAGGACTGTCCCCTGGAAATCCCAGCTGCTGAGCACCCAGGCACAGGTACACGGGCTCAGGCTTGCGTGGGTTCCTGCTCCATCCTTACCCACATCCCTTCGCTCTTTCTGTCCCATCCCTCAGCATAGGGCAACTAAACCATAAAGTAAAAGACCAACCGGGTACCTTGGGCCAAGAGTGTGCCAGGCTTGTGGGATGCTCCTGGGCATGGGGCTCAAACCTGCCTATGCTGCCGCTGCAGGAGGGAAGGCATTGTGGAGCTGGTGGAGCGGTCACAGGGGCAGGGAACACCAGAAAAGGCTGCCAAAAAGGAAAAATTTTGTTTCAGAATAGCCTGTGCATCCCCATGGGGACTGGGACAGAAGGAGAGACTGCCAGCTGGCTGGGTGTGCTGGGCATTCCATGAACCAGGCAGGCTTGGGTGGGGATGGTGGAAATGTTGGGCAGCTGGGAAGCCAGGAGAAAGAGGATTTGGATGTTTTTCAGGAGCTGGAAGCAGGAGAGGCTGGTGATGGTCACCATGTCTGAGGAGGGTGTCACGACCTGTACAAATGGCCAGAGGCTGTGGGAGCCTTTGCTAGTAATTGAAGCTACACAGGGGGCTGAGCTGGGGAAAAGGCAAAACATTGGGAGAGACCTGTGGCCAAGCGGGCTGGGGCCTTTCAGGAGGCATGCTGGCCTCACCGGAGGAGGGGTCCATGGTGGCCAGTGAGTCTGACCACACCAGGGCCCCTGAGCAGCCTGGACCACAGGAGGAGCACAAAGACAGGTCTGCAGTGGAGGTTGTAAACTCAGCATGAGAGCAGGGGGAGGAAGAAGGGAGGGAAGGGATGAGGAGGTTTTAAGGATGAGCTGAAAGTCACTGGATGTCCTTTGTCATTCCACAGGGCCAGTATCTCCCCCAGCGCCATCAACCCACTGTATGTACCAACAGGAAACCCAGGACCAGGGCTTCCCATCCCTTACTGGGGGTTTAGGCTTTAAAGTGTAGCCCTCCTCCTTAGCTCTGGGGCAAATAGCTCTGCAGCCTCAGTGTGCTGTGGGTCAGCACCAGCTCCCCAGTTCTCCCACTAGCTCCCACAGCCTTCAGCAGCCAGGCACAAGGCAACCCAGATCTTGTGCTCCCCTCCGGAGTGTTACCCAGCACTGGAGCAGCAGCAGTCCTTTCTCACTGTGTGCCTTTCCCACAGGGAAGGGTGATTGATATGAGAAGACTCATTTCCTTCTGAAGCTTTCTTTGTGAGTGCTTTTATCCCCACATTGCTCCATGTTCTGTGTGTTTCTCTGCAGGATTAGAGATACTTTTTGGACTAGTTGGGAAAACCTCCTTGCCTTGGGCTTGCCTGGGTTCAGAAGCCTCCAGCGCACACCCATTAGCCCTAGTGCAGGATGCTGAGCAGTACTTTGCTTTGGGAAGCTGGGCTGAGTCAGTGAGACACCTCGAGCCCATGCATGTGTTGGCTGTTTTGTTTGGGATTGGCGGTACCCTTGTGAAGTTTCATGGCTGCAGTCATGAAGCCTCCCCATAAGGCTGCCTGCAGCCCGGCCTTTCTCCACAGCTTTTAGACATCCCAGCCCTGCATTTGTCAGCAGATAGCCAAGGTTAGCCTGGGGCTTGCTGCAGCAGTTTGCTCCAGCAGTGGATTACCTTCACGCGTTACAAATCAGTGCCGAACTTCTCCATGGTTTTGGCACCAGGCAGGTGCCGGGAGCACGTCGCAGGGAAGTGGGGGAGTGGAGAGGAAAAGGCTGGGGGAGGCAGTGGAGACAGAGCAGGTGAACTTCACTCTTCCAACTCCGGAAAAAAGCTCCTACTCCATGTCGGGTAGCCTTTGCAGTGAGAGCCAGAGTTATTTTGCCCCACCAGAAGTGCAGTGGTGAGCTCTGCAGTCCACAGAGTCGGTGAGCTCGGGCACACCGAGCGATGGGGATGGTTTCCCCCAGAGTTGCTCCCTGGCACTGAGACGGCACATGCCAATAGCCAGGGATGAGCAGCAGTTGATCATCTTCCATGTGACTGCTAGAGATGCCTAAATATTTCATTAATGGTTTGGGAGAATAAAAATATTTTGCAGTGAGTAATAGCTTGTGAATGACGCTGTGCGTTGCTCGAGCAGGTCACGGGCGGCCGTAGCGGTGTGGCATTAGTAGTGCAGCACGTTACAGACTGTTTCCTCAGATTCTTTTTTATATTCCTCTGGTTTTTTTTCTTTCCTATGCACGTGAACTTTCCTGCATCTGGCTCTGTGAAAACACGAAGGTCTTTTGTTTCCCAGGGAACTGGGTCGAAATAGTGGGATTGGCCTATGGGCTGGCAGCACGGGATGCGGGGAGCACACGGGAGCCCACGGGAGCACTGCAGCCCCACTTGGCTTTGCTCTTTGTGTTGCATGAGGGAAAGAAGGGGCCACGAGGGCAGCAGCAGTTCCTTCCCCCAAAACCCCATCTCCAGCAATGGGAGTGGTGGCACCATGCCAGGCAGAGCCCTCCCTGGCTGGTCTCCATGAGCTGGTGACAAAGGGCTCCAGGCATCCTGTCCCAGACCCAGCCGTGGGCAGGGGAAGGGCCTGGGAGCCCCACGCCGATAGCGGTGACAAGGGACTTCTTGTTTCTCTGAAGGGGTCTGGGAAATGTCCCTGACTGCCTGTCTGTCCCCAGCGTATCGCGATGCCGGAGACGGTTGGCTGAAAGCAAGGCTCTAGCTCCCCATGGGTGCCCTGGGGCAAGGGGCAAGAAGCCCCCACATTTCCCTGTGTGGCCTCATGTGAGCATCACAGCAGCACGGAGTTTTGGGGCCAGTGGGGAGTTCACGTGCCTGTGTTAAGCTGTGACTCATATGGGCGCCTGGAGGAAGCCCGTGCAGCATTCCCTGCAGCTCCTGCTTGTCACTCTATTAAATTTCCATTTTAACATGAAAACAGCTGGTTTCATGGTACCTCTAACTGTGTTATTTACACAGTCATGCACACAATCCCTGCTGAAAACCGCATTACTCACTGTAGCAGCAGCCTTCTGTCTTGTAGGTACTGAGCGGGTGGATGGGGCGGTGATGCCAGCCCCTGGGTCAGACCACCAGCATTCTTCTTGCCTTGCCCGTAGCCACCCTAGCAGCTCCTGGTGAAACCTGGGTGATTCAAGAGGGGCACACTCAAGAGTGCTTTCAGTTCAGCCTGAGGGCAAGAATAATGTGTTTTATCCACACCAGCTTGCAGTTCCCTGTGAACTCGACCTCTGCCTCACCACCGAGCCCTGAGGATGGGATGCTTGATGCACATCAAGGGACAGAGACAACAACTGTTGGCCATGCTCAATAGTGCTTTGTTCTCAGCCCGGGAAGCAATGAAAATCCTCCTTCTTTGAAGCCTGAGGAGGCCTTTTTATTATCTCCAGGGCTCCTAGAATAGGAAACTACAAGTGCTTTCCCATAACGTGATAAAAAGCTCTCCTGGCTGAGGCCACGGCAACTTGTTACATGTGAGAGCGGTGAGTCAGGGCAGTGTGGGGCTGAGCTCAGCGCCTGCCCCGCCACTTCAAATCACTGGCTCTTGGGGTGTATGGAACAGGATTTCGAAGAGCCTTGGTATGAATCCTGTTGACCTTGCTCCCCGCAGAGACCTGGCAGCTGCCTGGTCCACGTAGCCCCTGGTGCGTGGTGGCCGTGGGGAGCAGTGCGGTGGGCACATCCCTCCCCATGCCCCTGCAGCAGGTAAGTGTGGGGCAGAGCTGAGCAGTGCACGTGCCCTGGCTTTGCATTTTAACAGCAGATGCTTGTCTAGGAACAATAAAAATGATCCGCTAATAGGAAAAGTACCTAGGAGACGAGAGGCACTTAGCTCGGGTGGGAAGCCAGGCTGTAATTTACAGTGGCCATAAAGCAGCCGGCGTGGGCTGAGCAGGGGCCCAGCCCCCCTGTGCTGGCTGGGGAGCACGGGGAGGCGCAGTTCACGCAGATGAGAGCCCACAAACATCCCGTGTTTGCACTCAACCGTGGGTGTGGGCTGGGGTGTGCATGGGGGGATCCCCCATGCTCATGCATGTGGCATCAATGCTCCCCGGGGTGCCTGTGGCTGTGCGGGGATCCTGGGGCTCAGCGGGTCTCCCCTAGCACAGCCCCCAGCTTGGCTGGGAAACTACTAAGTGATGAGGCTGGCCTAATTAGTCTGCTTAATCTTTCCCCATAAATCACTCCTCCCCATCCCCTGCAGACTATCGGCAGCATCTGAAGTCATTAGTTAATTTAAACCTGGGAGTTCACACGTTGGCTTATCGTGAGCCATCTCCGCTCCCACTAAGCGCTTGCTCGGTGCAAGTCCCTGGCTGCCAGATCCTATCTGCAAGGTTTGCTGCCTGCTTCCCTGCCTGCTGGCAGGTGGGAGGGGAGATGGAGATCCTGCTTCTCCTCATCCCTGCGCTCCTCTTTTTTGAACTTCTCCTCTGACTCATCCGTTTGATTTCATGTTTTCGCCGTCGCTTTACAAGTAGCAGTGTGCTCGAGCGCTGGAAGGAGAGGGCAGCTCTGCTGCTGCTGCAGCATCCCCGGCTGCGAGGGGAGATGCCCGGCTCCCTCGGGCAGGCTGGCAGCCAGGGGAGCAGGGGCTTGGGGAGGGAGGCCGGCAGGCACCCAGCCTGCCCTTGCACCCGGCAGGGACGTGGGAAAAGCTGGGACTCCTGCAGGGTGGCCACAGGGAGGTGGGGGCTTGGCCAGGGATCCCGCTACTGGCTTGTACTGCCCATCGGTTGTGCTGTCGCCTCTCCATCCTTCTCATCCTCCTCCTCCCTGGGTCTCCAGCCTGGCATGAGAGGGACTTGACAAAGCCCTGGGGTGGGATGTTCCCCCCTGTATGAGGATCAGGACTTCCTAAAGTCAGCTGTGTCTGCTTGGGGCCAATACTGATGGCCTGGGTGCACACCGGTCCTGGCAGCTGTGGGCTGTGCTGCATGGGGAGGCAGCAGGAAGCCCAAGGGTCTCCGAGGGGCTGGCACAGCAACGTGAAAGCTCCACTCCCAGTGCAAGGCAGGGAGCAGAAAAAGCAGGGTTTACCCAACAGGAGCCTGCAGCAGCAGCATCTGGCAGCTCCCATATTTTCCATTGGCGCACTGCAAGGTGGAGAGTTATCTTGGCCATCCCGTGCCACCCTACACCTGCGGGCAGGCAGCGCCCAGGCTGGGGCACACCTGACTGGGTGCCCCATACCAAAGCAGCACCCCCGGGACAGAAGCCAGACATCCTGCCAGCACAGCATATGTGGTCCACAGCCCCCAGGGGGGCTCTGGCAGCCAGAACGGACCAGCATCTCGTGCATGAGGTGCTGCCATAACCTGGAGGGTATGTGTCCTCCCCCTGTACCCTTGGCACACCCAGGCCCTCAGCAGTGTGAGGGATGACTGCTCTCCCCTGGAACTGCCAATCCAGGCTGCTTCCAAGGATGCTTTGTGCATCCCTTGGGCGCGGTGACTGACAGACCAAAAGGATCAGTGCAAACCGCTTTCTGGGGCTGCATTTTTGGCCAGGGCACTCAGATCAGGCCCCTTTAAAGCATCCTGATAGCTCAGCAGACAGTCTCGCTGACAGGGGTGGTTGCAGGAGGGGGACACAGTGCCTCTGCTCCAAGGTGCCTTTGTCGCCATCCTCTTCCTCTCACTCCCCCATTCCAAGGGGGAGCTGTGGCCGTGTTTGGTTTTGTAGTCCAAGCTCTGGATTTATTGCTTCCAGGTCTTTGTGTGTTTGTTCATTAAATGAAAGACGGCTGGATGAGCCTGCTTTCCTCTCCTCTGGGCCCCTTCCTGCAACCCAGAAGGGGTCCTTTGGAATCAGCACGATGCCTCCCTTCACGTCTCACAGGCACCCACATTCCCAGCGTGGGCTGCGTGAGAGGAGATCTGCCCAGGGTGATGTCCTGTGAGACGTATCCCAGTGGCCGCGGTCAGATGCTAAACCTGTGCCCTGGGTGATGGGGACGACGTGGCTTTAGGCTGAGGGCGAGCAGGGTGCAAGTGCTGGTACCCTTCTGGGCACTAAGGACCATGCCGGGGTACAGCACACAGGGGCACAGGGCACCGGCCGGGGGGTCCTGGCTGGGCATGTTTGAGTTGTCCTCTGTCCCCAGGCTGATGCTGCCCTTCTGCTGCAGCTGGAAGACATGAGCTCCCGATTAAAGGATATTTCATCCAGACAGAGGGGCTGCAGTGGCCGGGGGAACACGCAGCAGGAGGGAACTGGGACAGGGTGCATGAGAGAGGAGGAGAGAAGCCAATTTACGCTGGAATGTAAATACAGCAGCGCACACTGTTCCATGGGGCACGTCACCCCCCCTGGCCCTGGGTCCAGGGCAAGAGCCACCAACAACAGCTCAGACCTCGTCTGTGTCATGAGACAGCAGAGCCCATGTCTTGCCTGGGCACTGGGCAGAGGTGAAGAGGAGGGTCCGAGGCTGTTGCAGCAGCCCAAATCCCACCACTGATGTTCCTGCTCTCTACAGTGAGGTACTACAATGGGTTGCGTGTCCAAGGGTGAGGGACGGACTCTCGGCCATCCTCTAATAATCCTAGGAATCAATAGCAGTATCTCTAGCCCCCCTGGATGTGCAGAGCAACAACCTGGAGTTAAGAAAGGAACTTCTCAGCAAGATTAACTCTGAAACCTAATGACAACACTTTAAGTATCTATGCTATCTGTGTCCCTGCTGCTTATTCTAGCAGCTAGTTCTTACTAACGAGCTTTACTTAATGGCACTGGATTTAGCTGTTAGAGCAGCCTCTGGGGATCAAGAAGTAAGGTTTAAAGATGCAAATATTCTGTGAGATATCGAGATTTAAATGTCTTTTTTTTTTTTATTCCTTAGCTTAGAGTCCAAGGATAAGTTTTACAGGAAGTGAGGAAAAATTTTACAGAATATGAAACACAGAAAAACTTTTTAAAAATCAAAGTAAAAAAAAACCCATAAAATTTTTTTTAGCTGTTCCACTGAATTTGGAAGCATTTTCTTCTGTTCACCTAGGGCAGTGTGCAGGTCAAATTCATTCACTCCTCTCCCATTTGCAGAGCATTGCTGGTGGGTGCAGGCAGCAGCAGCGCAGGGTGAACCCCAACCAGCCACCTCTCTACCCAGGGCAGAGGGAACTCAGCAGATGGGTACGTGCCAGATGACAAAAAGCCTCAAATAAATCCCTAAGACATCCACAGCTCAGGCTGGCAGTGAGCTCCTCTCCTGCACGGAGACTGGACCCCAGTGCAAGGATCTGAGCTCAGACAAATGCTGGGAGAATTCACACCCCAAGGTAGGTTAGGTTTGGGGGATTTTTTAATCTTCCACATGGCCTTTTTTTTTTTTTTTTTATTCATTTTGAGGCAGGAGTAATAACTGCTAAAGATGCCTATGGAATTTGAATATGAATGATAAGAACAGCTGTGTATATCTATTATGAATGAACATAAACAGAAATGTATAAACTGAGATTTTGGGGCTTTTGGAAGAATTAGTGCCTTTGTTCCTGGATTTTTTTCCTATCAAAGTTTGAACCAAAGCCCATTAGCCTGGACTTTCCCGCAGCCGACCAAGCCAGGAGCTTCATTTCGCCCTGGCTCCAAGCCATGCCGAATTCTCCTCAACAACTCAGTGAGCCCTAATCCTAACAAATTTACCCAGAGAAGTGGGTCTCTTATTACACAGCCTCATTTGAATGCTTTCCAAGGTTAATTTCTGCTCACTCTCTCTCTCTCCAAACACGCCTGCCCCTCCGGAGCCGGCTCCCCCCTTCCTCAGCTCCCCCCCTCCTGCTCCCCATCAGCACCAGCCCAGGGGGAGCAGCCCCCTTCACCACCACGATGTTTTTTAAACGAGAAAATAATGTGATGTGCGTCCCTGGGTTCGGGCTCTGCCCGGAGGGTTTCTTAATGCTGAGCGACTTCCTTTGCAAATTAATTGCAACTTTCGTTGGGCGAAAATAGCCCTGGAAGCCCCTTCCCCACAGGCTCTTCTGCATGTGATATTACTCAGTTCATAATCTGATTCCTGCAACTCTTATTCCTTCCTTCCCCTCCCCAGTGTGCCGACGAGTGCCTGCAAGGGTACCGGCCCCAGGGTGACCCACGGGCATGGCCGGCACAGCAGGGCAAGGCGAGCATCACTGCCTGGCCCAGCCAGCCCCGGCTCTTGCTGTACAGCAGACTGTGCAAGAAAACCTCAGTGTGGGGAACCGAAACCCTGCTCAGCACAGGGAGCAGCTGCCAGATCCATTAGGGAAGGAACCAGCCGTGCCTGGTGGATGGGCATGGTAGGAGAGGTGTGGTGGAGGGGCTACCAGAGTAGCAGGCGCTTGAAGCTGGGGATTAAAAGGGTTAGGTGGAAAAAGCATCCAGAGAAGCAGGGAGCCCACCTCGCGCACCAGCCCGGCTGGATGTGGCCCCAGGGATGCTTTCAGGTGCAAGAAGCTGAGCCTTTCCCCAGTGTGCCTGGGGGCTCACACTAGGTGGCTGCAGGAGCAGAAGGGCAGCCTCGAAGCCCGGGGCTGGGGGTTTCCTGCATGCCCTAAGGCAGGGAAGTCTCTGGTGCCTGGCACGGGTGCCCTGCTTGTCTCCCAGCTGCCATGGCAGCCGAGGTTCACCCTGCTTGTTCTCCCTTCCTTATACCCAGTTAATGCTTTTCAGTTTGCTCACACTGAGCATCACAGGTAGCACAGCAACCTGTCATGCCAGCATGCAGCAGGGCAGGGACAGGGTTGAGGATGTGCCCTGTGCCATGCCAGGGTGGCTGAGCCAGGCTGGAGCTCCGGCAGGACCAGAGTACCAGGAGGAACACAGGCTCTTCCCAGCTTTGAAGGTGTCCTCTCTGAAGTGCATCTGCAGGTCACATCTGCTGCCACATCCCACTGCCAGGGAACCTCCCGTTGCCACTCCCCATCCCCCCGAAGCCATGCTGCCCAACGCTGCCCAGCAGTCATCTTGCAGAGCAGATCCCCACGTTTGATGATTTTGCTCTAGGCATACAAGCTGCACGTATCAAAGCTGAGCCACATCTTATCTCCTGGCTGTGTTCCTGCCTGCTCCCAGCCTGGGAGTCCCAGCTGTGGGGTGTTCACTGGTTCCACCGCACTGTGTGTCGGAGTAGAATTGAAGCAGAAGTTTTGGCAGGGAGAGCCCCAGGGCAGGTCTCTCTGGTGTGTAGGTTGGAGGGGGTAGAAAAGCAGAGGCCCTGTGTGCCAGGAGGATGCTGGTCATTGCTGTAAGGTCAACCTTAAATAATGAGAATAATAAAAATAAGGCAGCCTGGAGGAAAAGAGAGAGCAAAGTGAATTCTGATAAGGTTACAGAGACACATCAAAATGATCATTTCAAGGAAATCATTTTAAAAGGAAAAACAGCGTCAAGTTTATGTTGAAGGACGTGGGACACAACCACCAAGGCACAGTCCCACAAAGCCATAGAGGTGGCCTGTGCCCCCATCTCTACTGAGGTCCCACACCCATGAGCTATTCCTGTCCTGCTGTGCTGGGGAAACGTCCAGGGCAAGCCCTGGATGCAGGGGGGATGGGAAACGGGCACAAAGGACAGAGAACGAAGCTGCTTGGTGTGAGACAGAGACTGGCATCCTGTCATGAGCTTTACTGTAACCGAGTTCAGTGCCTGGTGTAACGGGGCAGGACATTTGCTTTTAGGGATGGCCAGAATTTACTGAGAGTTGCAGTGGCAAACACTGAAGGAGGAAGTTTTAGAAGGGAAATAAAACTTTAATGCCTCAAGGCTTAAGATGATCCTTGGTGCCAGGGCAGGAAAGTAATTAGTGCTGTAGATGGGGAAATAACCAGTGTTAAATGGAAGCAGGGCAAGGGCAAGTTGAAGGGACCATGAGGAGGAGGAGGTTTGGCAAGGGCTCTCCAAGAGATGGCAGGGACCGAGCCTGGAGATCCCCAAGATCCTGCCAGCACATCAAGCCCCAGCAGCACCCATCAGGTCAGGGGGGTGCACCCGAAATGCCCCAGCCCTCCTCCTCGCCCCGTCTCTGCCTGGCCATGGGCCAGATAAAAGGCTCCCCCGAGAGTGGCAAGGACTCGTCCAACCCCTCACAGCTCCAATTATCCCTGTCTGGAGACTTTCCAGGAATCCCATCCCCTCTCTTTCCCCGACCCTGCCTCCCCCCTCAAAGCAATTTGACTTTTATAGTAATAACTTCTGAACTCTGAATTGGGGCCATGCCAAAGAAAGCAGCAGAAAACAATGTGATGGGCCTCGGCAGGCGCGGAAACTCCAGCGACTGAGACCAGCCCTAAAATAACTTTTGAGCGATTGTTATTTATTCTGGGAGAAAGTTCGTTCATTCACAATTTGGAGGGGAGATAAATCAGAGGCGGCTACGAAGGCCGGCTGCAGGCAGCTCCCTGCAGTCCTGGTGCACAGTGCATCCCTGTGCCCGGCTGGAAAAGCCACGCTGATTTGTGTTTTGAAGGATATCTGAGTTCGGGTGGAGGAGTCCAGCTTGAGGCTGGGGGTCTGCATGTGCTGCTGGATGCGGGGGGCTGTTTCGGCTTCCCCTGGCACCCTGCTCGGTGTGCCCGCTGTGCTGCACGCTGCCACCTTGCACACCTGCCCCGGCTTAGCTGCATTTGAGCCGTCGGTGTCGGGTGAGCATGCGGGTCCTGGTGGGCATCGGCATGTGCTTGGAGGCTGCCAGCCCACATCAGCTGGGCAAGAGGCAAGGTGTGCAACCTCCATAACACAGAGCTGCTCCCACAGCTTCGAGCTGCCGCGGTGGCCCTGCGGCTCTCCAGGGCTGTGCCAGAGCTGCCGGCTCTGCCGGGGGGGCCTTGGGCACACAGGGTAACCGCCATCATTTTCTGAATCAGGCAAAATGCTCTCGGGAGGAGGCAGCCAGCCGGCGAGGCAGTCCTCAGCGCTGCCATGCGTCTGCTCTTGACGATGTGCTTTATGGTCCCTGTCAGCACAGTCTGGGCACCGCTCCGGATTTGAAGCGCAGCAGTGGTTCTGCCAGCCGGGGCTTGAGTCGCCTGCAGGGTGGGCAGTGGAGCCCCCTTGGCTGGTTTGGAGAGTAAATGCTGGGGAAAAACTGCCTGAGGGTGGGACACAAAGCCCCTGCCTGCTGGGTGACAGGGTGACGGAGACGTCATAGCACAGCTCTGCGGCGGGTGGGTGGGATGGGAATGGACAGGGACCAGACTGGGAATGATGGGTATTGCCAGCTTTGTGTGCAGAGCACCTTCAGGAAGGATGCACATCCACAGTCACCTGCCCATGAGCATCTCTGGAGCAAGGCTCGGCTGTGCTCCACTGTGGCACTGGCCAGCTCAGGCGCGGTGCCGCAGCGGCACAGGGCAGCATCACTACCGTCACACACTCTTGGAGGGTGCCCTGCTCAGCAGTGGGGAAACAATGCCATGTCTCCTCCCTGTATGAGGCCAGAAGAGCTTGCCTGGGCCACCTCCCTCCTCCTGCTGCCTGCAGTCCAGAGCGATCTTGCTGAGTGTCACATTTTTGATTTTGGGTTTGTCTTTGACATGGGGACACAGCAGAGCTGGGGCCCCAGAGCTGCCAAAGAAACCCAGCCTGGTGCTGCCAAGGGGTGAGGTGGCCTTGTCCTGCTGAGTGAGGAGAGCACTGCTTTCTGTTTAGCAACACCAACAGCCTGGCACTGGATACACCATTGCTCGGCCACCCTTGCAGCACAGACTGGGGGGAGAGCAGGGTTACAGCTGGGTCAGACACGGGCAGCAGCAGCCCTCCGGTCAGCACACACAGCTTCCTTCATGGCACTGTGCCCGCCCTGGGGAGACCGGCCCTGCCGGGCCACATCCCTCATCCTGCCAGGCAGGAAAGTCTTCGGCCCTGCGCTCCTCCTCGCCTCCCGGCGTCCCCTGCCCTCTGCCCTGCCACCACTGCGAGCAGCCCTGTGCTTACCAGCTGACTTTCCAGCCTCGCCACTCCTCGGGCTCTTGGAGCAGCTTGTGATCTTGGCAGGCAGCTGGGGGTCTACCAGCCATTATTACAATGATTATTTTTGTTTTCTCAGCTCAGAAGGGCTCTCCTCCTGCCTTGCTCCTGGCTGGCCCTGAGCCAGGTGGGATTGAGCATGGAGCCAGGGGAGTGGGGCACATCCCGCACTGTCAGGGCTGGGAACCACGGTGGGATGCAGGAGATGGGGCAGAGGGGAGAGGAGATCCTGTCCCTCCTCCTAAGGGTTCAGATAGGAAATCAACACCCGCTTGGTTAATTCATTAGCTTTGATTAGTGACTCTGAAGCTTAGATCAGTTAATGGGCTCCCTCCTGCTGGTATATCTCTAAGAGGAGCTCAGTGAAGTTATCTGCACCAGCAGTGGTGAGGGAAGGATGGGGATGACAGCAAGTGAATTAGGAAGCTGTTAAACAAAGAAGGCAGCCTGAGCCAGAGCAGGGACAATGCAAGACAACCACAGCACCAGAACACGGGGCAGAGCACTGTGCCATTGCTGCACCCAGCTGGGGCAGAGCTGGGGCACCAGCTCCCCATGGACCAGCCCAGGTGAGGGTCTGTGTCGTGCTTGCAGGCTCTGTGCCTTGCAGATCCCGTCACCAACACCACCTTCTCCCTGTGTGGGCTGCACCTTCCTCCAAGTGAGGGTTCTTCTACAGCCCAGGTTTGGTCATTGATTAAATTAGCTGAGAAGTAAGTGACCTTCGATGTTTTCATTAGAATATACATGTATGTATTTGTTTTCTGCGGTTATGAATGTAATTCCACAATCCACTTAGGAGCCGGTAATTTTCTGGCTGAGGTGGGAAGTTGCTGACATCTTGTGATACATGACAAGATTGATTGTATTTGCTTACCCTTTAACCTAATAAAGAAAAATAATGTTCCTCAGTCTGGCTAATTCTCCATAAACTTGGGCATTGCTTTAAATCAGCTGGAAGTGCAGGCACTGAACCATACTGTAGCTGGAGCAGAAGTCCTTCTCCCCAGGTCCTCTCCAGCTCCCAGACGAGGGAGACTGATGTGGCAGCATCACCCCCAAAAGCACCCAGCACCTCTGGGGTGCAGGGGATCAGGGTGGCCATGGTGGGGAGGTGGCCTTGGTGTCCCAAGAGTCCTGCTCCCTGGGAAAGCATTAACCAATTTGCCGCTAATTGTGTTATCACCAGCACATCAGAGCAGCTGCTGGGGCAGCGGCAAGCCAAAGCAAACACAGCCCAGTGCCCCGAGGACAGAGAGCACAGCAGAGGCAGCTGTGCCTGCTGTCGGCTTTCCAGGTCCCCCTTCTCCCACTGCAGCAGTCCGGTTGGCCTCCGGAAAGAAGGAGGTTGGTTCTACAGGGCCAGCCTGGCCATCACTGTGGTGGAGGGGAGGGATACTGAGGCAGTGAGGGAGGGAATTGCTATGGCCAAAAGCTGCTGCTCCAATACCAGTGCCTGAGCAACCTTGGGCATGCTGCACAGTGGGCACCGTGCCCAGCAAAATGTCTGCCCTCCTTTATGGGGAGGTGGGATGCAAGAGGTGAAGGAGTGGACTGGGTGGGGGAGTGCATGCCACGGGGGGAGAGACAGCACTGTGGAGAGAGGCTCAGCCATCCCACAGCAACTGGCTCCTCCATCCTCCCTTCCCAGGGACAACCCTTTCTGGAGGAAAGGATTAGGCAGAGCGAGCAATATCACTACAGCATGGTTTCCCTCAATTACTCACCCACCCTCGGGGGAAACTTAGTGCCTGGGTTGTTCTTACTCAGTTTAAGAGCCCAGTGCCCGGCTCAACTTCTCCGACCTTCTCTGAAGCACAACGCAGAGCAAACAGGATGAACACCTGTCCCCAGAGCAATGGCATCAGGGCATCACGTTGCCTCAGGCTCATGGCCCAGTGCCCACAGCATCGTGAAAGGGTTGGAGCTTGAGGAAAAGTTTCACCCACCGGGCACTGGGCAGGCTTGGTGAGGCTGGCAGGGGGCTGCTCAGCTGCCCGGCGCGGTGGCTTTCCTGGCCGCCCAGCTGCGAATTGCCTTTGCCTTTGCCTGTGTGCTTAAAAATAACCTGCCAGCTTGTCAAGGTTATAAACAGAGAGAGAACAAATTGCTTTCTGAGTTGATTAAACTGCTCAGCGTGGCTGCGCGCGCGGCGCTCACTGTGCGGCTGGGACGAGCCGGACTCTGGCACATTAATTTGCACTCGGAGTTCCTGTGCTAATAAGGTCTTGATGAGCTGCCTCCTCTTACCCTCAACATCGTCCCCTCCAAGCAATGCTTGGCTGGGCCCCGAGGCCTTTGGGGCACTTTTTCTTTTTGAAATGGCTTTTTTTTTTGCCTTTCCATTGCTTTTGAGCAATGCCATGTCCGGCACTGCCCTGGAGCCACTGGACCAAATCTCCAGAGGATTTCACCGGGTCCCTACTTCGGGGCAGCCAAGGGAGGACAGGCAGCAGCAAACCCCAAAATTCAGCTGCAGGGATTAAAACCCACCCACAGCCAGAACTGCTGCCAGAGACATTTCCCCACGCCGGTGCAACAGCCGTCCTCGACACCGCGCCGCGCCGCACCTCTGAGCATCACCCCACGACGCTGCAGCCATGACAGGGTCTCCGTGCTTAGAAGAGGTTTCCAAATATAACCAGCTCCTCGCCTCCCCCCGCCTCCTCCTCAAACTTTCTGGGAAAATCCCTTTCTGCCTAAAATTATCCAGATGTGCTTTACAGCTTGAGGGGAGTTTGTGGGAAAAATACGAGGTTTGCTGGATGAGACGTTTCCTGAAGCATGGGGCTGGGAGCTGGTTCCACTTTGGAGCAGACCTGCACCACTCACGTGCCCACCACTGCCAGAGCTTGCCTTAGTTAGGCCACATCAGTTTTATCTCCTAATGAGAACTCAGGAATGAGAGCTTTTTTTTGTTTTCTTTTCTTTTTTTTTTAATTCATACTGTGTGTTGGGGAAAGGAGGAAAAAGATTTGGTGACAAGATTGGTGCTTCATAGCGCTCAGGCTCTGGGTGCTGTACGTGTCTTACATGGGTTACATAGAGTTTATCAGCACTGCTGGTTCCCACTGACACCCCACACCCCAAAGGACAGACCAAGGAGCTGGTGTCAGTGCCCCAGCCAGGGACCGAATCTGTTGTCAAGAGGTGCAAAGCACCCAGTTTTCTCCTGGGAGAGCGGCCCAAAAGATTCAGCCAATCTGGGGGCTGCTCACCCTGGGCAGCCTCCAACCAATGAGTGAATTTTCAGTGGTAACAAACCCACGGTGTGTGCAGACTTCTGGGTAGGGGCTTCACATAAATCGTAGCAATTTGCTGGCTCTGCCATTCTAAATCCTGTCTAATTATACCAAGGGTAGCATCTGACATTGATTTGTTACAGTATTTGTGTACAGAGCACTAGACATTTTGGGGACAGATTTAAGAGCAGCCTTCAGATCTTTGCCCTTGCAATCCACTGCAAGTCACAAACGACTGCATTTGGCCATCTGGTTACCTGCCTACACTGGAAAATTGGTTATTTTGAAATCCTAAATACTATATTTTTATCTGCAACCATTTTACAGATCCAAAATTAGAGGCTGCATTCAGGCATCTTGGGGGGGGGGGACAGAAAAAAATGGAAACATTTGCCCTTTTTGCTTCTAGCTGCCCTTTTCAGTGTCTGAGTTGCAAAATAAGATTGACAGCAACTTGGAGACACTGGCAGCAAAGCACAGCCCGGGTCATGAGCCTGCGGAGTGCTCTGGAGAGTAGGATGCCTGCGAACCAGGCTGAGGAGTAGCCGGTGTGGACCAAGCCATGCAATGTCAGGTGTTCAACCAGCCTGCTGGAGCTCTTTGAGGATATTACTGCTTTGCTAGATAAGAGAAATTCAAGGGATGTGCTATACTTAGAGTTTCAAAACACACTTGGCATCAATGTAGATCAAAGCTGAGTGGTGCAGGCAGTGTCCCGGAATAGAAGGTGAAAGAGAGAAAAGATTTGGAATTTACTGGGAGAAAAAAAAAAATAGCTACGCCGAAACCAACAGCATGAGGCTGCTGAGCTAAAAATAGCAGAGAAGGTATTAGCAGCAGATCCTCGTGCAGGGTGACACTCAGCTCCGCTCCTCCAGCTTGCGAGGAATCTCCCACCCAAGCTGGAAGATGCTCAAGGAAACCACAGCTGGTCCTGGGAACCTCCATTGCCCCAGCCCAGCTCCCGGCTGAAACCTGTGGGGACCAGTAGGGTTTGGGCAACCCCAGCAGAGCATGCTCTGTGTCAGCCTGTCACCCTGGGCTGTGCGTCCTGTCCCCACCATGTCAGGTCATCCGTGTCCCACAGGCAGCTGTTTCCAGTCCCAGAAGCTGGGACAGGGCTGCTTTATCCACTCCCACGCCAGCAGCCGGCCGTGGCCGGGGGCCTTTCCCCAGTCCCACTCTCCCCAGGGAGATGGTGCTGCCACTGCCACAGCGGGGCCGGGGAGCATGTGCCCTGCCCACACCAGCACCCCACTCTGCTCACAGCCCTGCAAGGTTTGGAGAGCCGAGGCACCACTGCACTCCTCCTTCTCTCTGCAGCCTGGTGCTCGTCCAGCCCAGGGGAGAGCAGGGAGGGCAGGGTGACCCCCCACACCCCATGCCTGCGTGGTGCCCCTGGTCTGTGGTTTAGGACAAGCTCTCCTTGCAGTGCCCAGCCGGCAGGGAGGAAACAGCCTCCAAATGCTCTCGGAGCACACAGGTTTTATCACAGACCTGTGGCAGAGCTGGGGGTGCTGTGGGGACACTTCCAAAGCATCAGCTACTGGGTGTCAGGGTGCAGGTGCCAGGGAAAGGTTCACGGAGAGACACCTGTGAGTGATGGAGAGGGGCGGAGGCTCCTATGAACAGCTCACATGCCCCCCAGCTGTGTGATGGAGTGTTTTCTTGCAGAGTAGCATGGGTTCAGATGGAAGTCAAGGAGTAGGTTTGACCTCTTGCCTTCCTCTCCTGCTTGTGGTTGAAAGGCCTCCTGTCCTCCCCAGGGGAGGAGTATTTCTGAAGCATCTTAAGCCATGGAGCCCTCCTCCAGGTTAGTGCAATGAAGGTAACTGTAGCCCCATGAAGGCTTCAGGGTGGGTAGGCAGGCTGGCCCTGCCATACAGGGCACCTGAGCTTCTGCTGTGCTGCCAGGGATGAGCCTGTGGGAGCAGGGGTGCTGGGGGGGGCTGGTGCTACATCCACATGAACACTGGCGGCTCCTGAGGTGGCTGGGAAAAGGCTGGGTCCTGTACCCTGAAGAGATGCAAGCATCTCCCCAAAAAGGGCTGATCCTGGAGCCATGGTGTGTGCTGCCCCAATGGATATTCCCCAAGATGAGCATCCTGGGGTGCCACTGAGCCTGTCCCCACGTCAGGGACGACAGCTCGCCAGTGGGGGCTGGAGCACAGCAGCACGTTCACCGGGCTGGGTGCTGGGGTGCATGTCGGGAGCCAGCCAGCCCGGCCCCACCATGTGCCGCCGGGTTTCCTCTCGGCCGTGCCAGGGCCCTGCCAGCCGGGTTTGAGGTGAGGCATTAACACTGGTATCTCTGTTAATATTGCTATAAAGCAATAAAGGTAACTTGATTGCGGAAAGGCAGGGAGACCAGCAGGTTTGGAGCCGTTCCACAGCGCTGCTATTAGAGACCTCGAAATGAGAGTTATTAAATTACTGCCAGGTACTGCAGGCTTTTCCTAACAGGGAGACTTCGGCTTGGCTTGGAAACTTAAGCTCTGGCTTGTTCAGGTTAATTAGAAGAGAGCTGGACATCTTCCAGGGCTTCGCTTCTCGTTTCTGAGGGCAGCCCCCTCCTCTCCAGGGCACATAGCTGTGCCGCAGGCACCCCTGCGGTGTCACCCACCGGGGGATGCTGAGGGTGCCTCGGGCAGGGGCACCAGGCAGGGGTTGCAGGACGGGGATTTGGTGTCCCATGGGACAGTGACCTGAGTTTCACTCCCAAGTCTGCAGGTGTTTTTGTGCTGTCTGTCCTGGGTCACTGTCCCCAGACCCATGGAGCATTGGAGGTGCCATGGGACTGGGGCCAGGCTGGAATCCCCACCCTTTCCCCCTGGAAAGGGCCTTGGGAGCGCAACATGGACAGTGGCCAGAGGCTTTTATGACACTCACTATGATGGCTGCTGCTCTGCCTTTTTCCCTGGTCTGCAGCAAATCCCTCATTCCCTCTTCCCTATGGAAATGAGGGGTGAGTGCAGCACAGTGAGGGGCAGCTGGGGGTGCAGGCAGGGGTCACACAGGCAAATGAGGTCCTTACTACCCCTCTTCCCACCCCTCCTATTGTGTTGCTTTTGGCTTCTGTGATCAGGCATGTTCTGGCTGCTGCACAACTGGCACTTAAGGATTCACATGGCTTCTCATCACTAAGAGCAACAAACCCAGTGTGGCCAGGTTGGGGAGGGCAAGGGAGCTTGGCTTTGGAGGGGCTTGCCTTCTCTGGGCAGGGAGCAACTTTCCTTTCCTCTGTGCTTCACCATCCTTGCTGCTGCTCTGACTACTGCCTCGGCCCTCGTGGGGATTTTCCCCACTCCCTCAGCAGGTGATGGCAAGTTTTTGACAGCCCCCTCCCCTCGCCCCGGAGCACTTCACCAACAGTGTCCTTTGCAGGGCTGGGGGTACGGGCAGGGAACTCTGCTGCCCGGTGACCCCCAGGCTGGCAACAACAGGCAAAGGGACTGGGGGCTCAGGGCTGTGCTGACCCTCCCTCCTGCCTGTCGGGCTCGGATCCCCTGGCTGCTGGGGAGGGAGAAGAGCATTCACCCAGCAGCTCAGGCCATGCTCCCCCAGCGAGGCTCACTCCTGCTCCACTTGACCGCCGAGCAGCAGGATGGGGCCTCTGGAACTCTTTAGTGGGGCTGAGCTGGGTCCCCTCTGGTTTGCCCTGCTGTCCCTGGGGAAATGAAATCAGCCAGGGATGGGTGTGTGTGTGTGTTGTATCGTCCTGCCCATTGAGCACCCAGGGAATAGGGCATGGTGACACCCAGGTCAGGTTACCATCGTGGGCAATAGTCCTGTCCCCTTCACCTCCCCAAAAACAGCTTTGGGAGGGCAAGACAGACCTCCAACCCTGCAACTCCTCCACACAGCCCCAAATTTCCAAGTGGCAGAAGGATGCCTAGATCTGGGACCAACGCCCCTGGAAGGGTGAGGACCTGCTGCCCTGCTTCTGGCAGTGCACCCAGGTCCTGGTCAGGATGATGGGTGCTGTGGGTGGTGGGTGAAACAGGATGCTGTAGCTGCTTGCTAGCACCCAGCACCGCAGAGCACCCTCGCCTGCCCTGGCTGGGCATTCAGGCGGGGCTGGTGGAGGTGTGGGTAAATGCTGCTCACAGCTCTGCTCGTGACTCAACCACCCGAAATGCTTTTTTGGACTCATTTTCCCAGGGAGAGTTTAATGGGGTTTGTCGTGCCAAAACCCCAAGCTATGCCTCACTTTCATCCCCTAATGCAAGCCATATATCAAGAGACACTAACGGAGCAGGGAGGGTTTCTGACAAGGGGATCCTGGGAACAATCAGCCAATACCCCCCACCCCCCTGTTTTGTGCATTCCTGGTAATGTAAATAGAGAGGCGAGCGCTCGCAGCCCTCCTCGGACCCGAGGAGCCCGTCTGGGGACGGCGCCAGCAGCCCTGCTGACAGACTGCTCTCGGGGGCTTCGGCTGGTACTGTTTGAAGTGTCTCAAGTATCAGTGTTGGCGTTGTGTCCATGGGGAGAGAGTCCCCGTGGTGGCTTGGAGATGGGGGCTCCAGCTCGGCCTAAATTTTCCCTTTTCTGCACTGAAAAGCCACCCCTCCTGTCCCTCCTACTGAAACAGCCTTCCTCCTTGCAAGCCATGAGATGAAGATGGAGGGTGCAGCCCTGGCACCAAGAGGCCCTTGAGGTGGCTTTGGGGCCCTGAGTCCTTTTGGGAGCCAGCTGCCAGGTCTCCCTCTTTCCATGAGGTGCCATCATCCCCTGGCTCTCATGTGGGGAGAGATGCAGCTTCCTTGTCTCAGCAAGGAAAGGATGGCTGCTGCAGCCTGTCAGGGCTCTTAAACCCTAATTAGGACAGCACTGGGTGCTGGGGAACGTGCAATGGTTTGGCACTGGGCACCACCTCCAGGGATGACCTGGAAAGGGGAAATCCTGGGTGGATGCCATGGGTGTGCTCTACAAGGCATTGGGAAACCTGGAAGACTAACTTTTCTTAATTTAAACGCCCATGCATTTGCTTACTGTGCACGTTAGCTATGTGGATTTCAGCTCTTCTGGGGGATGCTGGTTTGTATGGCAACATGTCACCTCAGAGACAACCTGCAAGCCATCCTGGGTATGTGGTTTTGTCCCCATGCACTTCACTTCACTCATCCTGGGAAAAACCCAAAGCCACCTCAGACAGGACCAGGGCTCCCAAACTAGGCAGACCTCATCCTTCTTATGGAAAAGGAGGAAAAAAAAAATCAAGCCAAAAATCCTCCCCTGGGAGAGTTTCCAAAACAAATCCCAAGCCTTGGCTCACCGCACAAAAATGGGAAATCTCCTGCAGGTTTTCTCTCAGCTTGTCTGGAGGAGGATCCCCAGCAGCATTACAGCCAAAGCAAAGGACACAGGAGCCAAGGTGTTACCGGTGCTGGTTCCTGACCCCCAGGCCATGGCAGGAGGAGCAGACGCAGCTAGGAACATCTGAGTGTGGAGGAGGAGGTGCCAGCAGAGGAGATGTTGGGTCTGCTGGGAGCAGGGCGGGTGCCAGCTATGGTGTCCTCTGGGATGACCCAGGCCAGCAGGAGAAATTCTCAAGCCAAGCACCCCAGGGCAGGCTGTGGAGCTGAGGGCCTGGGTGAGCAGGGCAGCCTCTGGGACCACATGTGCCTTGAGGAGGCTTTTCTCTTCCTTCTGAGAAGAGAAGGACAAAGGATGGTGCTGAGCAAGTGAATGGGCTCAGGATGAGGAGAAGCCCCAGAGGGGATGGGGATCACTCAGGGCCACCTTTCTGGTCCCCAGCCCACTGGACAGTGGGAGCAGAGACTCAATGGGATGGGGCTGTTCCCCTTCATTGCTCACATGCCCCCAGCAAGGCCAGGAGGTGAGGGACGCCCAAAGTGGGGAAGGCATGTGCTACTTCTGGGGTTAGTGCCCCTCCAGTCTGTTGGGTGTCAATAATTCAACCGAGGGCTCAGGAGAGAAAGAGGAGAACTGTGACATCACATCAGAAATATAGGACAGCCCACTCGTGGCTGCATGCAAAGTGCTCGTGAGGCAGGGACCAGCACCATACCAAGTCACGGCTGAGCCAAAGCTGCTGTAAGGAGATGCCACTCCAGCCTCGTGCCAGTGAGGAGTGTCCACATGGGGGTGTGGGCACCCTGTCCCTGCAGGACCCTTCCTCGGGGCAGTCCCTGAGCAGCATCACCCTGGCTGCCCACGGCCCTTCCCCTCTCCTATGTACCCAGAGGGGGCCCTGTGGTGGGACCAGTGATGCTGGGTGGCCCTGGGGTACCCCAGGGAGCACAGAGGGGCTTAGGGCATCTGTGAGGGTTTTATTTGCTGGGACCAGCCCTTGGTGGCCCTGGGGTTTACGAGGCAGCCAGTGTGGCTGCTTCCTTGTGGGCTGCAGCAATAAAGCTTGCCAGGGGGTCAGAGGTGATAGCGACTGCTCTTAAGTGGGCAAAACCGGTGGTCTGAGATGGAAGCTGAACTTCTTGAGCCATAATCAGAACCAGCAGGGTTAAATTCCAACAGCTAAATACTGAGGACTTAGCCTAAACATCTCTCCTGTCTTGCTCAGTCTGTCCCAAACAGGATCCTTCAGTGTGCGGTTGCATGGGCAAGGTCAGGCTGCCAGCACACTGAGGTCCTTGTGCCATGTGTCCCTGCTGCCTTAAGATCAGGCATTGCCAGGGCCAGGAGTTTCCTCCATCTCGGAGCGCTGTTGCACCGAGTAAATACCTCTGCAGCGCTCGGGAAATTCGGAGAGCCCTGCAAATGGATGCAGAGTTAAGCAGTCGCTGGTTTCAAGGCTCTCTGAAGCACCAGGGTGAGGTTGATGCTGGAAACCTGAGCCCTGTAATTGTATTTTTCTGCCTGAGTGATATCTGAAGGGTTAGATGGTTGATTTGTGTGTTTGTTTGTAGTACAACTATCAAAGGAGGTCTTGGCAGTGAAGCACACTGCTTCTAAAAAAGGGCCTGCCCTGGAGCCGGCACCAGCCCTTCTCCAGGTCGAGCCACTACACGTCCCCATAAGCATAACCTGTCCTACCAGTGGCGGCTCCAGAGGCACGCCAGCATTCCCGCGGGAGTGGTGGATCACCTGCCGTGCCTGAAAACAGGCTCTGGCATCACTGAGCACATCCAGGGGAGCCCCAGGAAGGGATTTCTGCAGAGGGCAAGCAATGAGTGCAGAAGGATGTGGCTAAAATGTGGCTGCAGAGAGACAGGAGAACGGGGAGAGCTGACAGGAGCAGGACTGAGCAGATGCACCATCGCGTTTCCTTGGTCATGGAAAGCTGGCCGAGAACTTACCTGCTACAAAGAGACACTAAAGGAATGCAAACATAGCCATGCATCTCAAGGACCATGTGCTGACTATAGAACAGTCCCTCAAGGAGACCTGGCTGGACCTCTCATGGGCTGATTTCTCTGTTGCACAACCCAACATGAAGGTGGGAAAGCCCTCAGCGGCATCCATCACACAAAGCCACCCCCATCCTGGTGTCTGTCCGGGCATCAGGGCATCTTCACCTCGCCAGGTCCTGGTTTCTACCTCCAGCCTGTGGGAGCCGTCGCTGCTTCCTGTGGCAGGAGGTTAGCAAAGGGCCGGGCAGGCTGCTGAGCGTTAGCGTTGGTGTGGTTTATTATGCTCATTAATGATGTGGAGAAGGCAGCATGTTAGCAAAAACGTGACATATTTAGGTTAGTTAAGGCTGAAGGACTCCACTGCTGCGGGAAAGGATTGCACTAAGATGTATGACATTCACCATGGGCCCGTGCGAGATGATGCATCTTGGATAGACTAATCAAGATAATTCACATATATTGTCCTAAATTAATTAGAGGCACTAAGTACAAGCCCAACATGTCAATGCAGACAGCTCAATTAAGAGCTCTTATTCAAGAGATGCTGATGGTCAAAAGAGCAAAGAAAAGATTACAATGGGAAGAAAGTACGGAGCAAAGCAGGGGAAATATTGCAGTATTGCTGCTTAAATCAACATGGCTCTCACCAGCACATGGAGGAACAGAAGGTGAGGGTGGTGGGCATGGGGCAACGTGGCAAGAGGTTAAAAGGGCACAAAGAAGGACCTGCTTCAGCCCTCTCTTCCTCAAAACCTCTTAAAACCAGAAGAGATCAAGTATATACAGCAGATTTTTTAAATAACAAGGAGAGTGGGTTAGGGGAAAAAAACTGTTTTAAAAAATAAGTGCTATCTGGGTGGAACAGGAGCAGTGGTTCTCATCCATGCAGGGCAGCGACCCCAGGGCACAGTGCCCAGGTGCTGGCCAGGACGTGCATGCCCAAGGAGAAAAGGTGGGGAAGAGGAGAAGGATGTGCCCAGCCCTATATATGGTGGGTGAGATCAGGAGTAGATTCTGCATCCCAAGTTGAGAAAAGATGTGAAAAAATTGGAGAGGGCACAGGAATATGTGAAACTGCCTTTGAGTGGGAGGCTGAGGCAGGCCCCTGTCTATTTAGTCTATCTCAGGCAAGGTTCGGATGTGACTCCACCACAGTCAGCATGTCCCTCCATGGGGAAGGGATTTCTTTCAGTCAAAAACGTAATGAAACCCAGCAGCCAGGGTCCAGAGCAGGTCTCACACAGCAGCAGGAGCTCACCGGGATCTGGGAGAGCTCTCCATCCCCCAGCCCACACAGTTGAGGGGCTCCCCGCAGCCTCCCTCCAGCTGGGGTCCCTTTCCCCAGGTGCTGTGGTGCTCAGCGGGGGACCCTGATGCCGGGGACCCTGTGCCCTTGGGTGAAGGGTTTTGTGCCTGAGCCCAGAAGTGGCTGCGGGAAATCTTTGGGCTGATTTCCCCCCACAAGACTCTGGCCAGCATTGTGCAATCTCTTTTCATTCCTATTTCATAAGATGTGAATAATTAATGAGAAACACAATGCAGGGAGGATAAGATGAATATATATGTATACATATACTCACACATATAGTGTTAAAAAGGATTAAGGCTCAACTGTATTTGGAGTATTGCAGTACTGAGGCTGTGTAAATGTGGGGCAAAGAGCAAGGGCATGAGGGACAGTCCTAAAAGGCAGATGGAGGGTTTTTTAAGAGATTTAGAGGATGGAATATAGGTGCTGTTTCCTACAGGGGAAAAAAGGCTGAAGCAGGCTGCCCTGCAGAGCCCCTAGGGTCTGTCAGCAGGGACCCCCAGCCCTCCCGCCTGGCTGGGATCTTGTTGCTGGTGGAGGCATCTCCCCAGGAATGTGCCAGGCGATGCTGAGGGATGTTCCTGTGGCACCCCAGGGAAGGGGCAAGGTCCCAGCAGGCACCTGTGGTGCAGTGGGAGGTGAAGCCCAAGGAAGGGTGAGAATCAGCATCTCTGAGCCCTGACATTTTGCAGCCCGCAGAAAATCAACCTCTCTGCAGCAGCCCAAGCCCTGCATGGCTGTGGCTGCTTTTGTGCAGGGTTGAGCCTCTTGCACAGGGAGCACCTCAAAGGTGCCTGGTGGTGTAGCTGAGAGCAATGGCTCCTGAGCTTGGGCATCAGCATAGTCACACCTTCACTTGCTCAGGACAAGGGGAGTCCAGAAGTTCCCCATGGCGCCCTGGCTTGCATTGTGTGAAATGAATTTGTAGGTTCTCTGTGCCCCAGCAGGAGCTGGCCCCCATGGCACACCCTAACCCAGGGGGTGGACTTGTCCCTCTGTAACAGGAGGGGCTGTGCTGATGGGGCATGTGGAGTCCCCATGCGGGGATGGCATGTTCCCAAGCCAAAGTGCACAGGGCCACGCCACGGCCAAAGCCATGAGCTGGTTTCATGGTGGGACACAGATTGTGGTTGCTCCTCCTGACAGCCTGAGCAGGGCATTTTCCTTCTTTTCACTCCTGCCCTGGGCTTATAGCATTCAAATCTGCTTCACCCCAAAAATACCCTCTTATTAATAACCCCATTGAACTCCTTCCCTGCACAGTGGCTGCCACCTTCCCCACCAGCTTGTGCCCCTTCCGTGGCAGAGACTGGGTGCCAGGCTGGCACTGCCAGCAGGACAAGGTTTGTCCCTGCTTGGGTTTGCCCCAGACCAGTTGTACCTGTGCTGGCCAGGGCTGAGGGCAAGCAGGGGCACCCGGCGACCGGTCCGGCCCATCCTGCCTTTTATCCACAGAGTTGGTGGCTCCTAGTTCCCAGATCTAATTTTTCACCTCACTTTTTATAAATGGGTCATTTCCCATCCCCAGCCTGAGAGACAATTGCAATGGGCCCTGGCACCACGCCACGAGCTCCTTTCAACTTCATCGCGAGTTCATCAAAGGCCCAGGACGCCATTTCCCCAAACAGTAAAAGTGTCAGGGAAAGCGGCGTGTTAGGAAGCCTCAGTGACAGCCAAGTGCTTAATTAGTGGTAATGCAGAGTTTACGACCCCCCTCGCCACCTCCCCGTGGCCTCTTGTTTCTGGGAAGGGCGTGAAGGGTGAGACAGGTCTCTCTGCTGCTCGGTGACCCGTGATGTGCCCCAGCGACGCAGTGCTGGTGGAGGGGACCGGGACATCCCAGCCTGGCTGCTGCAGGAAGATGAGGAGAGATTTCCCCATGTGGCATTTGCCCAAGAGCATCCCCTTTCCCAGATCCCTGTGGTGTCACAGCCTGCCCCAGCACCCAGGGGGGCCCTAGCATCCACAGCACCCTCTGGTCCTTGGCTGTTGGGTGACTGGGGAAGGTGTGGGGTCAGCAGCAGAAATGCTGTTTCCCACCTAGCTGTCCTCATCTCAGCCCCTGGCTCATGGGATGCCTCGCAGCCCCGTGAGACCCAGTGGCAGGGCATCAGGCCAGTTTGGGAGGCTCCATACTGCTGTCACACCCCATGTAATCCTCTCCTCCCTGTGCAAATTCTCCCTCTTCCAGAAATCACCCTCCTGCCCCTCACACTCTTTGCCTCTCTCTGGGCTAATTTTACCATATTCTTTTGGTGGTGGAGCAGCCAGCATGGAGTATGGTGACTTCAGCATTCAAAGGCAGAGCATAAGCACTAGAGATCTGATGGCATTACAATGCTGGCACTCATGGCTTCCCTATTACAGCCTGACATCAGCCAGGATTTTTGTCCACGATGATGCCTTTAGCAGAGACTTCTTGCTGCTTCCCACAGCTGCCAGACTCGTCCTCTCACCCCTGACCTTGTTGAGGGCTGAAGTTTCCATCAGAAGTGGTCAAATACAGGTAAGGGTTGGAAAGAAAATTGTAAGATTTGGTGACACGGTGCTTTGTCCACCACATGCACAAGTGCCCGTGGCTTCCAGAGGGACCGAGCCACTGTGGAGAGCCAAAGGTCCAGGGAGTGAGAGGAGAGGGTTCCCCCATCACCTGGCCAGTAAATTCTCACGTTCTGCTCTAGGATGAGGCTGGTCCCAGCCAGAGCACCTCTGTGCCTGGCTTTCCTGCCTGCAAAGGTGCCATGTTGTCCCTCCCACGACCCAAGTGTGGCTGACGGCAAAGAGCAAGATGGGCAGTGCCGTGCCATTGCTTGCTATCCACATTCTTAGTCCCTGCATGGGCCAGAGCAGCACTGAGCTGATACAAAGCAGATATAAAGCTGAATTTCATTAGGGAGCAGTCTCAGAGGAGTGCCGGGTCTCACTGTGGGGCCCCGCTTGCTCCCAGCAGGGCTGCGATGCCAGGCACATGTCCCACGCCGGGTGCCGGGTGGCATCTTACCACCACTGCCCCATGGCACACAGGCAGAGCTGCCCCAGATGCTCCCCAGGGTGGGATGACAGCCCTGACAGACCAAGTCCCCACGTGCAGGACTGTGCCATGCCACACACAGGACATCCCTTCCCAGGAGGGACCTGGTGGCTCCCTGGCTCCCCGGCGTGTCCCACCTGGCCACAGTTCCCTGCTTTGCCTCCCTGGCCTCAAGTTTCCCGAGTGCCGGGCTCTCCCCCCGCCACCCTCCTCGGCACGGCTGGGGCCTTGCAGCTACAATCAGGAAACTATAAAACTTTACAGAGTGCGGCTGGAGAGAAACAGGAATTGCTGCAGTGACTGCCAGAAGGGCCAGCGTTAGATTCACAAGATTTTCCAGGGCTTGGACTCGCCAGGAAGGGATTTATCCACCTAGGAGGAGCTGTAAAAACTAAAATTAAATTCTTCATCTTAGAAAGGGAGGGGGGAGAGAAAGAAGAAAACACTTGACCTCCCCCCAAATGCTCTGCTGGAGGCCAGGAATGGGGAGGAGAAGGGGGCTGTGGGGCACCCAGGGCTGCACCTGCCAAGCCCCTGGCTGAGGGGGCCCCAGTACCCCAGGAGACCCTGCCCTAAACAGTGTGAGCGGGTGGTGCTTGTCCTCGGGGCTGTGCCCAGCACCCCTCCAGCCTGACCTTTGCCTTAAGGGCATCATTCTGGGCACTCTGTGGGTGCTGTGGGGGAGGGTTGGAGTCAGTGTCCCCTCCCTGGTCTCTCTCCCTGCTCCCCATCATCCATCCCAATATGCTGCTGGTGAGGATGGTGCCGGGCACAGTGTGGGGCAGTTCAGGAGCCCAGCAAGAGGTGAGCAGGGATGTTTCTGCCAGCCCAGTCTGAGGGCATCCCAGCAGCTTGGTGTGGGGTGTTTTCTGTGGTGTTTTTGGAAGCTGGTAAGAAGTTAGGAGGAAAAAAATATGCTGGCTTGCAGGCTTCAGGGATGTGCCTGATTACTTCAGGACGCAGCATCTCGGATAGCCATTGCAGGGGTCAAAGCAATACCTGGCTGGGTCAGGAGCTTTCTGATGGGGTGCAGCTGATTTAGGGGCTTCACATGGCCTCCAGCTCTGGGCTAGCTGAGCTGTGGCAACTTCCCCTGCCCTGCACCATGGCCAAGGGGACCAGATCTGGCCACCTGCCAAAGGACTGCAGGTCCTCTCCTGCTCCAAGGCCACCAGCATTCAGCTCATGGGTGTTCTGGGACTCAGGTTGCCCCGGCACTTAGCACAGTCCCTGCTGCATCTCTCTGCCCTCTCCTCCACACCTTTGCGGGGTGGGCAGGTCCTCCCTCACCACCCTGCTCCTCCCCATCCCACCAGGCTCCTGCGGAGGTGGCAGGCAGAGGCACACCAGGGTCACCCATCCACAGGCCCACTGAACCGGCCCCAGCACCCACAGGCTGCTGGAGCAACACATCCTGCATCCCTCCACCCCTCCTCATGGGGTTTTTCACAATATAAAGGTCCATACAAATGCTTTTAGCTGAAGGCCACACTTCTGGTGGCTTTGGGGCCACTTCCCACATCGAGGGAGCCAGGATGGCCAGTACAGCATCCCAGCCAGCAAGCAGTGGATAGGGCTGTGCTGTGACAGGCTCTTTTTAGGAATACAGCACTCAGGAGGTAATAAATCTCACATCACTGATCTCTGCAACGAGACGAACTCCTGTAGCCTCACTGCCGAGTGGCTTGGGAAAGCAGCTCACCACGGCCAGGGAGAAGCCCAGCTGCTCCTCCAGACGTGTGGAGGCGAAGATCAAACAAAGCTCGCCTGGAAATCTCCGCAAAATTGTGCCAGAGGGCACAAAGGATGTCCAGGCCAAACCAAAGCTGCAGCTCTGTTGTTGCGGGCTCCTGGGGCGACCTGGGCTGTACTGAGGCCGTGGCACCTCCGGCTGCCCAGCCTCTGGAATGGAGCATGGCACACCAGCAATGGGTTTGATACTCATGGTTTTTTGGCTGGAAAAGCCAAAGGAAACATGCAGATGAGACTTTTACAGGAAAAATCCCATCAGCTGAGCACCTGGCTGCTAGCAATGCCCCTTCGCTGGTGTCCTGCCCCATCAGGATGCCCGGGTACCACTTTGTGGATGGACTTTGAGGCTGTTTTCCTTTTATTTCATTTATTTACCTATAACAGATCTTACACCGACTGCATGGAAGCCCTTCTGCAAAAGTATGGATCGGGGAATGCTCTTTTATCATTTATTCTGGTTTTCTTTCTATTTTTTGCCTGTTAGTGCCAGCACAGGGTCTTAAAATAACTGGCTACTTTAAACCGTGTTCCTTTGTTCCATGGTTGAGCGCTGCTGGATACCATCTGGAGAGGGAAGGAGGTGAAGTGTCAGGGCCCCACGGAGAGTTTTGAAGGAGGTTTGTGGTGATGGGGACAGCGTGTCACACTCCAAGACCTTCCAGCTGCCCAGAGGGCCCCGTGCCATGGATTTTCCCAGGGATCCAGAGTTTGCAGATTCTCAGTTGGCCCCATGTCACCACCTAAACCACATCCAGGCTCCAAGGAGCAGCTATGGGTCTGCATGACAGCTTTGCAGCCTGCCGGTAGGTCCCCCCAGAGCACTACATCCCCCGGGGACCCCTGCCAGTCCCCCCAGCTGCAGACCCCTGCTCGCAGGGCTGCCCCTTTCCCACCCTTGCACTATCCCTTTGCAGCAAACTTTTTAAACCAGGAGAGCTCCCAAGCGCTGGTGGGAGAGGGGGGATGGAGGCCACGCAGCTCCCTTGACCCTAGTTAGTGTGGGAAAGGACTATGGCAAAACTGGTTAGGAACTGGGAGCCGGCCCCGGAGGAAGCGATAGCTAAGCCGGGGCTTATCCCTCCGGAGCTGAGTGCCGGGGCAGCGGATGCAAATCCCAGGCAGGCCGGGCACTGCCTGGCACCTCTCCCAGAGTGCTTGCACCCTCATCCTCGGGCACCCCAGGAATGCGGCAGGGAGAGGGGATCCCTGCGGCCGGGAGGATCGCAGCCGGAGCAGGGCTGGGCTCCACTGCCCGTGGGGCACTGGGGCTGGGTCGGAGCCCAGCTTGGAAGCGCTACGTTGGAGGCTTGTGCTGTGTCTGGGCACGTCCTCGCTTTGTTTATTCCTTCGGCTTATTATTTTGTTTGACTATTTATTCCTGGCTGCCTTTTTCTCACGGTGGCTGTGTTTATTTAGCCCGGGCAGCCTGGAGCCCGCCGGGCTCGGGCACTACTGCTGAGCAGAGCCATAACCCTGGCACGGCGGGCGCAGCAGTGGGAGCCCCATGCTGAGGTTTCCCTGATCGCCTTGTTGGGGGTTGCAAAAGGTGGGATGGTGTTTTAAGGGGAGAGCGGGCAGGGGACCACAGGGTGCAGTAGGGTGGTCACACGTGCTTGGTGCTGTTGATGTTGCCAGCACACAGCCACACCAAAGGGTTTTGGCACCTGCACATCTTCCCACCAGCATGGCCCTGCAGGGCCGGGGCAGCTGCGCAGAGCGGAGAAACCCT
>NW_008592234.1:0-2410 GCF_000691845.1 Merops nubicus | reverse complement strand
AGTGAGTGTGGGCCACGAAGTGGAAGGACCACCTTGCCATCAAGGACGTGTCTGAGGGTCCCCATCCCCACCAGCCCACAAAGGTCCTGGGTGCTCCAGCTGTACTGGGGTGAGGTGCAGATGCCAGCACGCCATCGGCACTCCTCCCAGCCCTGGCTCAGCCCTCTGTTCCCAGGCCCCTTGCGGTGTCGCCCGTGGTGGCAGCCCCTGAGGACCTGAAACACTGGGTCCTCTCGGCGCTGAGGATGCGGCTGCGGCTGGGGGAGCCATGGCAACCCGGCAAGGATGGGGGTTGCCATGGCAACAGGAGGCGCAGCATCCGGAGCCGGCTTTGGGCGAGGGATGCTCCAGGTGGAGTGGGAAGCAGGACCAGGGTACACCCGAGGCTGGGGGATGCCAAAGCCTCAGCTCGGGATCTGGGAAAGCCCCCCTGCTCAGAGGGTTGTCCCGGGCCTGCAGCACCCAGAGGTGGTGAGCAGGTGGGGATGGCGGGGTCCAGGCTCTGTACTTGGCCCTGCCACAACCCCACTGTGCCCACTGCCACCGGCAGCTCCCTGGAAGCCGCGGTGGAACACAGTGCCAATGCCTACACACTCAGTCCAGGGCAGTGACCAGCTCTGCAGGGTATGTAGTGTCAAGCAAGGCCTCTTGGTTTTTGCAGCCTGGGATGGTCTGCTGAGCAAATTTGTGTGCTTCAGATACCAGCATGAACCCCGAATGTCTTGTCACGCCACTCGGAGGTCACTACCCTCCGCTCGCAACTGGCTCTGTGGGGTCAAGCTGGGACACAGGACAGGATTCAGCTCCTAAATCCTCCGTGTTTGGAGAGCATCTGCTCCCTGTGACTAAGACAGGCACAGGGCTGCCCCCAGCTCAGGGCTGGGCGTGCAAAAGATGTGTGCGCCAGCATTTCAGTGGCAGCCCCCTAAAATATCCCTAATGGGGCCAGGCTGCACATTGCCTGGTCAGCAAAGGTGCCCAAGCGGGCGGTGGGCTGGGTGAGGACCCCAGCATGGGCCACCACACCAGCTGACATCCCTGCCTTGGCCACCCCCATCCCCACAGCCACCCACTCCTGAGGACGTCGCTCCTTCCACGCCCCACCCCACTCTGCCCCTCCTGCCGCGGGGCCGGGAGGCAGCGAAGGGAAGGGTGCGATGGGAAGCGGTGGGAGGAAACGGACCTCCCAGCCAGGAAGCACGCGGGAGGGTGACATTTGCCAGACACCGATGCTGCGTTTGATAAAGAGTGGGGGGCAGTTTGCTGCCCGCAGGCACCCACATTTCCCACACCTCCCAGCAGCTGGGGCCGAGTTTAGTCTCCCAGCCCTGCAGACTTTGCCTCCCACCTCCCCCAGTTCTGTCCTGGCAGAGCAGGAGCTGTGCAAGGCCAGACACCTCTTTTTCCTTTCAGACCCAGTGGGCTGCAAAGGAGCAGAGAAAAGGGCACAAACACTGGTTTATTTATTTATTTTAATATAGTATTTGTCAGCATCTGATGAGAAAGTGCTAATACAGAAGTGGATGGTGTCACCTGGACAGCATCAGCGGGGTTGCAACCTGCACCCCAGAGCAGATGGACAGGGCTGGGTCTGCAAATACACAAACCTCATCACATTTTTCCCAAGGGCTCATCCCTAGTGCAGAACCATCCCAGGAGCCAGGTTTCCAGCCATCCTTTCTCCTCACGGTGCGTCCCAGGGCTCCGGCACTTGGCAAGCTGGGCCTTTTGCCCCTGCAGAAATGGTGGCTTGAGTTCTTCTGCAAGCGCGCACCGGCAACCAGGGCTGGCAGACGCTTGCAGCAATTCCACCCTGAAGCTTGTGGCTGGGTTTTAGATCCTAAGCCTGCTTCAAACTTTGCACTGGGAGAAGTGATTTGTCTGCAAATGTTATGTGGTTAAAATAAATGCAGAGAATTTTAATCCTGGGAATTTGGAAAGTAGGAGATTTAAAATAACAAAACCCTTTCATATGGCACTTAATCCAAAATTAGCTGGGTTTTAAGTTTTACAGCAGTAGCTGATCGTTCCTCGGCCACCTCCAGCTCGGTGTGAAAAGGCAGGTTGTGGTGCCCCCCAGATCCTTGGAGCAGGGGTCGGTGGGGGCTGCAGGATGGGCTGTCCTGGCCACGCCGTGCTGCACGGTGCCAGGGCGGTGCCGGAGCAGTGACGGCACTCATTTTTTGTTGACATGGAATGGATCTCCCACAGCTACTTAAGGTTTTAATTGCCCTGTGATTAAAGTTTTCATTACTAAGCAATTAGCACCTGAAATTTTAAGTGCTGAAGTGTTTAACTGCATCCTGAAGCTGCCAGAGGTGAGGGGTGGTGGATGTGGGTGGGACAGGAGAGGGTTTTGAAGTGGGGACCAGGAGTGGCAGGAGGTGGCCGCCTCGTCGGGGCCCAGCCA
>NW_008592233.1:15737-26803 GCF_000691845.1 Merops nubicus | reverse complement strand
GGACGCTGGTGTTCAGCACGTCGTTGACGGCCGTGTCGCAGTAGAGGCCCCGCTGCACGTCGTGCTCACTGTCCGTCTGGTCGCTCTCCTCGTGGCCGCTGTCCTTCAGACTGTTCCCCTCCAAGTCCTTGAACGTGGAGCTGCTGGGGAAGACACAGCCGTGACTGACCGGGTGGCACGAGGTGGCCCCTGCCCCACGGTGCTGCCCCAAGACCTGCGGTGGTGGCACGGCTGTCACCCCTCAGCCTCATGTCCCCCGCTGTCCCCGGCACCCAGCGGTGCTGTCCCCGGCACCCAGCGGCAGGGCTGGGACCTGCACGGAGAGCTGGGGCAAAGGGTGCAGGAGGAGCATCCTCTCCTTGGCATCTCCGCCCCCCTGAAACACAGCACCCAGCCTGCACCCCCCCACAGGGTGCTTCTGCCCACAGGCACAGTGTGACTCTGTGGCTATCAGGGAAGCTGGATTTGAACACAAAATTTTAAAACTATACACTAAATGAACTGAATATGAATTAAAACTAGGCTCCCTCGAGTCATGTTACCTCATACTGAAGGATACACAGGATATAAACCTTAATTTTTTAGGTTATAGGCCACATCCTAATCACTTGAAGTCTGAAAACAAACGTCTTCCTAGAAACGGGAATTTCTTTTCACAATGACGGTGTCGTTCTTATTTTTAAAAATAATCTGGTGATTTGGGTCCAAGTTCACACAGCTCTAAGGAGATCTGATACAGAGTCAAACTCCTTGACTCCTCTTGCAAGTGCAGCTACTGCTGAGGGACCTGAGGGATGAGTTGCTCCCAAATTTCTCCCCAAGGGCTGAGCGACTCGATCACCCCACGGCATCCATCTCCTAGGCTGGAGAGATGGAAGGATTTAATTTCTGGCTGCACTGGGGTTCCTTCTGCTGCTCCATGCTGCCCTGCAAGAGGTGATGCCCTAGGACACCAGCTGCAGGAAGCCACAGGAACATCTCAAGATGTGCCTGCCCTGCGTGGCACAGCCATTGGGACATCCCTGGGGCCACCCAGCCTGCACCTCCTCCCACACCCAGCCTCGGTATGGGATATCTGCACCCATCCAGGGGGATTCACCTGCACCCATGGCCCCAAACTTTCTCTGCCTGGTTTGGTGTGAAACTTTGGTGGAAGACACGGCCTGGGCTTCAAAGCACCAAAGAGCTGGAGATTTTCATTACTTTGAAAAGCCCTTTTGCGTCTCCACGGAAACCAAGCAGACCACCTACCATCTGATGCTTTGCAAAAGCACACGAGGGGGGAGCTCTGAAATACATATAAATTGGTAAACCTTCAAACATTACCTTTTAAATAAAGATGTCCCTGCTGAAGCCACTGACTTTGATTCCAGGCGACATCAAAGAATTTTAAGTTAAGAAAGCACTACAAATCTACAATTCATTTGTGTGTGAGTGGAGGAGCGAGAGAGGCAGGCAGACAACACAGGAAAAGTACAAATAGATTAATTAAAGTGCTGGATTTGAGGAGATTCACTCACCAAAGATAGAAGAGCTACAACATCTTCATAAAGGCAAAGGATGAAAATAACGCCAGAGTACGTTACAGAAAATATTTTTTGCTCTTAGATGTCTGCACAGGGTTCCCAGCACCCGTTGTACTCAAGATACAAGACAAAGGTAGAAAGCAAAGGGAAACGCTGTCCTACACGGAGCTGCTGTTCCTAAAGCACAGGCAGCCCGTGTTACAAGGCATTTATCTTCCCTGCAGTGAAGCAGACCGGAATGCAGCAGCCACGCGACACGTTTCCGCGGCTGACACTTCTCTAAAGGATGGGCAGGTCTGGGGGAATCGGCAGCAGCAGCATTTCCCAAACAATACAGCCTCCAAGTAAGCCCCCGCTTGCCTTTATCTTAGGTGTGAACGAGGAAAGATTAATAGATTTGGGGTTTCTTCAGCCTGCCTGCAGGCTCTCTGGCGAGGAGCAGCGTGGCACAGGCAAACCAGCTCTCTTGCAATCGCATTAGCATCGTTAAACATCATGAGCCAGGTAGGCAAATATCCCTGCCCTTCGCTAGCTAAACCCGAGCTGCTAACACAATGCACTCCCAGCTCCCTGACTCCTTAGATTTTTAAGATGTAAACAAATGGGATCTCAGCCAGGCAGATAATTGGATTTTTTTACCGCTCGGATCAGATCTCAACAGTTCAGGGCTGGCTCCTGCTACCCTCTCCATCGCACTCCTGCTACCACGATGGTTTCTGCAGAGCTCCCAGGCACAACCCCACCAGCCACGGGCATGGGCACGGGGATGGGCACAGCCCCAGCTCGCTCAGCACACACCTCGGAAGGAGGGGAGCTGGGGGAGAGCTGCCAATCCCATCCTTCGCCCACATCCTGGGTGGGGAGACGGCCCCACGGGCCTCGGCCATGGCCCTGGCAAGTATTGGTCGTGCTGGGTCAGTGCCTGGCGAGTACTGGTCGTGCTGGGTCAGTGCCTGGCAAGTAGTGGTGGTGCTGGGTCAGTGCCTGGCAAGTAGTGGTGGTGCTGGGTCAGTGCCTTTCCCTGCCTCGAACAGCCGGGGAGGCAGCAGAGAGCCCAGCCCCCACCCCACAGCAGGATGCTCACCTCTAGGTTAACACCATCCAGTGAGGTTCAGCCGGCTAACCCCGGCATTAACCTCCCTGAGACATTCCTTCATCACTGCTAAGCTCTAAGATCTCCGTATTTTATCCAAAAGGTTAAATTCCCCCAAGGGTAATTGCCAGGTTGCCACTGAACCGATGATTTCCTTCTTACCCAGGGAAGAAGAAAGCCCAGCAAAGTGCTGTTTTCCCTCGGTATTCAAACTAAAACAGTGAGCATGTCTCCAACCCAATTGCCTGCCCCCAAACGAGATCTGTATTTTTTTTTCCATGGCAGGGAGATCTCACCATCCAAATCTATCATTTTGTTCCTGTGCATTCAAATAGAATAAACTCTATGAATCTGAAAGTTGTCAGGGTAACAGCACTCCACCTAACTCACTGCAACTTCCCGGGGCGAAGGAGCCCAAGAGAAGAAAAAGAGACTTGCCTCTACTGCAGACCGAGAGCAATGGGACTTGGTAGGAAATAAATACTGTTTTTAAAATCAAATGATTACTCTTGAAACGTTTTGCATATTAAAAAGAGCAAGGAGTATATAGCGCAGGAAGGAAGAACATTAAATAATCAGGACTTGGCTGGGCAAACCCAAGTGCTTTCAAGCGAGCCTACGTACCTTTTTATTAAATGAGCTCTGCTGTTCACGTAGTTGGAATCGAAGGAGTAGTTTTCAGTCTGAAAGGAGGAAAAGAGAAGGGAGATGGTTACAAGTCTGATATGCCCAGGCCTGGGAACAGCCAGGTTTGCAGTGCCAGGACAAATCCAGCAGGAAACTCTGGGAAAGGGAAGGAGCGTCCCCGCACGGGATAGACCCCAGCAAGCATGAAAAACTCCAGTCCCTGTCTATCTTTCCACCAGCTTTCACAAAAAAAAGAAAAAAAAAGAAGAAAAAAAGGCTGGCTGGTGACCACAGAACAATTTGCAGAGAAGAAACAATGTGACCGTGCTCTGTTACAAAACTAATTGCTTTTAATTCCCTGATGGACTGGGTTCTGTGTGTGTCAATTTGACTGAAAGTTCAAAAGGTATTTTTCTTATTAGTGTATAATTAACATGTTAAAATATTTATTGCATAGATATGTAAATGCCAGCAAGGTAATCCCCTGCCAGAGAATTTAACGTGGGAACTTTTCTTTGTTTTACATCATTTCATTTGCAAGAGACAGTGGGCTCTGTTATTAATAAAAAAGCAAACAATGGGTGACACGGTTAAAAGTTGGAGGGGATTGAAAGCAGAGGAGAAGAGTTAATGGATTTGCCATTTGCAAGCAAAAGCCACTAACTCACCCTGCACTTGAAACAAACAAACCAAAAGCATCCAGAAGGTAGGGAAGAGAGCAGGGTGTCACCACCCAGCAGGACACGGTGGGAGCTGTGGGGTGGGATGTGGTGGGAGCTATGGAGTGGCACGTGGTAGCATCTGCATGGTCTGACCAGGATCCTTCCGGAGCTTGAAGGACCCAGGAGGATGCGGGATGATGAGTCAGGTACCCCCATTCATGCATTCATCCACTCAAAGTCCCCCCCAGATCTCCAGGGATCCCACCTGAGCTCCTACCAGCAGCACCCCTCGCCCGGGGGACACTCCTTGCCCCCACCAGGCATGCTGGTCAGGCTCTGCTCTGTCCTCCTTGCTCTGGGCTGACAGCAGCATCCCCCCAGGAGAGGAGCGGGGACAGCCATGTACCCAGCAGCCCCACCCCGGCTCCTCCTCACCCCGGCTCCACGGCCGCTCTCCTGCCCAAAGAGCCACTCAGGGATGCTATGGCCTGTTTTTATGGCAATTATGAACATGGTAAAAATAAATGCATGCATCTTTAATGTCTCAATAAATAAAGGGAAGCAGAGTCTGCTGCTAACGTAATCACAAGGGCAGGATGCAGGGAGCGGGGCCGCTGCAGCAGAGCCCGATGCGAAATCCAATCGTACCCCAGCAGAGGTTACACTGCTCTGCCAAGATAATAAAGCAAAGGCAGCGTTGGTTAAGTGTGACCTTTTCTGAAATACAGCACAATATCCAATTTACCAAACAGGAACCTCCCAGAGAGAAACATGCAAGGAGCTGCGAGCCGGGGGAGTTGGTCTAACACTCAGCACGGCTCGGTTATTACTTTCACATAGTAATTACTGCTGGAGAGTCACGCAGGAGATTTACTGCACAAACCACTGGTCCCTGCAGCTCCTGCATCCTCTGTTCTGCAGGACGACTTTGATGGTTAGAGCTGAGGAGCAAACAGATGTATTTTTTAAAAAATAGGTGATGCCCGTGCCTTTGAACACCGCAGAAAAGGCCTGATGCTGTTATCCAGCAAGGCTGGCACTGCTGTGTGCCCCAGAAGGGGTGGTGCTGCCCCTCAGCAGCCCTGCAGGAGACCCCAGCCCCGCACACGGGCTCGGAGGGCAGCCGAGTGATGTAAGGCAGGAGGGATGGGAGTGGTTTCAGAGCAATCCCCGCTCAGTGGGGAGTCCTCTCCATCACCCTGCACTGGCAGATGTGGGAATGGCTCCAGCAAGCCCAGAGCCTCAGCTGGCTCCATCCCCATGTCCCGAGCCCTGCTGCCATGTCCAGCAGCAGCATGAGTCCCCCTGAACCCACCACTGCCCCCATCAGCTCCATCCCTATCTGCGCATACCTCAGCCCTGGGAAAACCAGGAGAGGAAGGGGTGGGTGTGAGGACCCAGAGAACAAATGTCAACACGCATAGCTACATCACAGAGCTTTAAAACTCTCACAGGCACTGATGCCACACAGCCCAGGCTCCAGGGGCCAAGGGATGCCAAGGGACACCCAGGGCCAATGCTTGGCTGATGCCACCAAAACCCCACCGCGGGCTGTGGAAACACCACATGTGCTGCCATCATGCCTCCTGCTGCAGCCCAGACACAGACCTCCTGCAAAATCCCCCTCTGACCAACACCACCAGGAGCTTTGGTGTTGATTCCTGACCAAAGCAGAAGACCAAATCCTGACTCAACTGAAATCATTCACCAATGAGTAAATTCCCCATGATTTATATTTGATGGTCTGGAGTAACGTCCTTCCCATGTGGACTCCCTGGTCCACGTGTCCTCCTCTGCTTGGGATGTTCTGCACCACGCCACCAATGAAACCCTCCAAGTCTCCAAGCAAACGAGAGGGTTCCCGTGAGGTCAGTCACAGCATCCGTTCCCAGGCCTCAAATCCTCCACGCCACCAAAAGCAGCACGACTAATGCTAATTACTTCCAGATTCGGACAAAACAAGGAGTAGCACAGCCACAAGGATGGGAAATCTGCTTTTCCTGGGCTGGGGGGTTGCACCCTCAGTGAGAGCTGCCTGCCCTGCCCTCACCAGCACACTCCCACCGGTGCACGAAGCAGCCCAGCAGTTTGCAAGACCTCTCCTCAGCCGTGGGATTATCCGTCAAGGTTATCTCCATGCAGGCTAGGGGAGCAAACCAGAAAAATAAAAAAGAAATGAGATTTTTCATGGAGAAGGGCTGCTTTATAGCTTGCATTATTCAATCGAAGCTCACTTGATTTAATTCTAGTTCATCCTGCAAAGTGCAATCACTCACAAACAGAGGCAAAACGGAGGAGAAGGAGAACATCTCCAGCATGTCAACATTTTAATTGGGAAAGGATCCGCTCCCTCTCTTAATGAGGCCCAAACAACAAAGTTGAAGCACAAAAAAAGAGGGAAAAGGTAGGGCTGGCTGGCGCCGATGAAAGGGTGTTCTTCATCAAGTGCATCACTGAGGGGCCAGCCCTCCTCGTCTTCATTATTTTGGCAGAAGCAAACAAACTGTTACTTTCTCACTGATGGGCTTTGCTCCTGCAGAAATCAAAGGCGAGCCCAGCCTCGAGCCCATCCTCTCCTTTCCATGTCATGAGCTGGGCATGGCAAGGACCTCCCGAACAATTCTGATCTCCTGCTCATCATGACACGAAGAAGGGACGCTCAGGCTTGTCAGGATCAGCCCCTCAGCCTCTGTGCTATGAATAAACAATACATTCAAGGCATTGGGAAGCACTGAACAACACTTAGCATCCAGCCTGTGGTCTCAGCCTGCATTTCCCTTGGAGGAGAGAAACCCTGCTGTCCTCCAGGCTACAGACTTGCTTTCCAGATGCAGGCACGTTGGTGTCAGTGCCATCAAAGAGGGGGCCCTGGCTCACCACACAGCTCACCACTGCCTAATTTGAAAAATGCTTTTAACTGCTGCCTTAGCAACACAAATATAAATATAACAACAAGACACACTCGGAATCAAGCAATCAGCAGGGAAATTTTAAACTTTTTCAGTTTGTTTTTTTTCCCCCAGCGGTTGCTTTCAGTTCAGGACTGCCAATTCCATTAAATTAAAAAAACAAAAAATAGATGTACAAACATCAGTACAGCTCTTCTTGACCTGGACATCACGGGGGGGTGACTTCCCCATCAGCAAAAGGTCTGTTAGCAACAGGGTGCTGCTCTAACGACTGCTCACTCTCTGCCTTAGAAACAGAAATAAACCCCCAGAGGATCCAAAGGCGGCTTAAGGGGAATTAATGGAAGTGCCAGGAGAAATGTCAGCGGGCTGTGGCAGCTCCGGGCACGGCCACCGCTGTGGGCTGCTGGAGAAGCAGAGGATGCTGGCTGGGGTCGCTCCCTGGAGCCAGGGGGATGTGTCCTGGGCCGTGCCACAGGCTCAGACCAGCACGGCCGTGCCCCTGCCAGCCTGCCTGCCTCGGGGCAGGTGCCCAGGATCTGGCTCTTTCTCACTCTTCCCTCTTCTCGGCTCTTTCAAATGGTTTTAGGCTTTTTTCAAACCAAACTCTAGGGAGGTGAAAATCCAGCTTTCCCTGCTGTGTCTGGCTCTTGATGGAGGGTTTGGCTCCTCGGTTCACACATCAGCCCCCCAGCACAGTCCGTGGTTGTTTGAAGCTGGACCCATCTCTCCCGACGCAAAGTGACAGGTATCCATCCCTCCGCCAGCCACTGCCTTGGAAGATGACTCTAAAGCATCTCAGTGTGGGGCTTTTTGCCCTTCTTCTCACTTCAGGGTGAAAACATTTCTATCTTCCTACAAATTATTGTAAACCTGCTGCAACCTCCTGCCAAAGCATGTAGGGACCCTTCACAAAATCAGCTTCATAAAAATGACACATTTAGCGCCACTTTTTCAGGGTTATCCCTTGAGCCTTTTTGTTTCCCCTACGTGCCTTGTTAATAAAGCTTGCATGTCACCCTTTATTATTAAAAACCAAAGAGGACCTTTCTCCAAGGCTGCAATGTGCACATCTCCTTTTGGGTTTCAGAAAATCCTCCCGAAATATCCGACGGCTCCTCATCCTTTGCATCAAGCTGCACACCTTCATCAGGAGCACCAGTCCTGACCTTCCCTCCATGCTGCAGGCATCGTCAGGGACCACAGCTATAGCATATAGCTCCCAAAAATCCACTGGTGGGAAGGGCAGGGCTTGTAAGATCACTTGACCTTGTCCTGCATTCTCAGTGCTGGGCCATTCAATCACAGGCTTCGGCATCTGCAATAAAACTGTTGCTGCCTGTTAGGAGATCTCACCAGCACTTAATTCTTATGGTTTGAACTATATTGCAGGTCATACAGAATTCATGCAAATGAAATAAAACCACTCCAGCTGCACTTGGAAAATGGAAGACTTCAGGGGAGGGACCAGGTCGAATGAAGTACGCACCAGCAACGAGGGCAAGTCATTATCATCTAGCAAGCTGCTTAATTACCCCATGGGAAATAAAGTGCCCTGACGTGGTTTGGAACCCCACTGAACACCAAAATCCAGCCCCACAGCCCCAGGAGGAACAACCAGGCTCATCCTGATGCTCTCACACCCAGCAACGTGGCTGGTCTCTCTCTGCACGTTGGCAGAAGACTCTTCAGACCCAGATCCATGCTGGGAGCAGATCACAAAGCACATCAGGAAAGATTTAACCCCATTGTGTGTGACCACAAGTAATTAGCCCCTGGGCTACCAGCTGCTGATGAGGACATGGTTGCCTTGGAGCATCAGTCAGAGGCCAGGACCCGTGGCTGAAGACCAGCCTGGATGAGCACCTCAGTGCCTGACTCACTTGAGAAGTTCTGCTCCTCCCTCCTCATGCTCTCCACCAGCTCTGCTCTGGCACTGAAGGCACCTGCAGCCCTGGGTGAGGGTCCTGAGCACAGTGGCCACACTCTGGGAAGATCTAGCAGGAGACAGACCCACATTTCCCAGCTCTTCACTCTCCAGAACTGGTACCTTCCAGCACAGTGTGCATTAGCAATGTGAGAGCCCAAGGCTTTGGGTTAAATTCCTGTGCAATCTCTACCCAAACAGCCACCAGTGCTTCCACCATGGAGGAAAGTCAGCAAATGCTGATGGACCACCCTCTGCTCTGACAGCCAAGCTGTGCTGTGACTCAGAGACCCCTGAGGGGCCGTTTGGAAAGGACCCAGCAGGCCACCAGTCCCCACCAGCAGCTCCAACCCACTCAACAAGCACCCGAGCACAGGGAGGCACCTCTGCTGTGTCAACAGCCCTAGGCAAGATGGAAGGAAAAGGTGAAGCAATTGGGGTCTTATTAAGGAGTATTTAAGGAGGAGTTCAATAAAGGTTAAAAGGATCTGACCTCTGGCATCTCCCTTTGCAGCCATCTCCCAGCTCACTGCTAAAGCCTGTAATACAGGAGACTGCAAACTGTAAACTAGCAACAGAGTGTCTCTCAAAAAGTGCATTTAGCATCTGATATTGATGTTTTATAATTAGATGTAATACAGCAGATCATTTTCCTGCCCTTGATCAATGAAACCAGGGCTGGTTTTGGGGTTGAGCTTTTTTGCAGACACTCTGATTGCTGCCGAAACCAACGGGAGCAGTGCCTCGCTCAGTTCAGCAGGAACGAGCAGAGACAGGGATGTGCAAACACAGCATCCATTTAGATTTACTATCCCCGAAATATAAACAGAATATTTATTCCTGACCTTTTAAGCACTAATTCCAAATTTAATGAGGCACAATGAACATTCCTCAGAGCCAGACTCCATGGCTGCTTAACACCACCGACCCCCTAATTACTACTGCAGCTTAAATAAAGGGCATTTGGTTCTGATGGACGTTATTAAACACCGAAGGAACCGACTCCAGCCTCCATTTTCTCTTGATGAAATAAAAAGCACTGCAGAGAAATCACTGGGAGAGTTCATCCTTCAGCATCACCCCGTTCATCAGAACGAGCAGAAGTATCAAACCAGATTGTCCTGCTAATCCGCGCTGAACTCCTGTTCCCTCCCCGAATAAAAACAGGTTTTGTCATTTTTTTGCCTGAAAACGGATCAGAAGCCACAGGAAAGGAGCTGCTGTGAGGTGATTTCAAGAAAGGGTACAGGATTAGAAACCCAGGTTGAATCCCGAGAGCGGCAACACACAGTGAAGCCGTAATCACACTCCTGAAAGCCACAAAACGTGTCACCCAGTTGAATTTGTCAACATATCAGAAATCTACAGTATAGTTATGAAGAGCAAAAACGCAATAATAAAAAAACTGCCTCACATCCAGATGGCACCTATAACCCAAAAGCTCTTTGAAGGCCCTGGCACAAGGGTCCCTCCAGCAGCACCGCCAGGGCATGCACCCACTTGGCACCACCCCCCCCAAAATCAATCCAAAAGCAAAATACTGACCCAAAATAGGGTCATGCCTTCTAGAGAGAACATACAGGCACCCTCCCTGGACCCTGAGAAGCCAGGGGGCTGGCAATGCCCCGGCAGCTGCCCATGCCCAGCCCAGGGCTGGGACAGGAGGGATTTTTGGGTGGCAGGGGCAATGCTTCCCTCCCATGTGCCAACCCACGGGCACAGGGCTGAGCTCACTAGCCCCCCGGGGCACAGCCTTCTGCACAGGGGTGCTGCCTCCATACGCCGAGGAGAATTCCCTGTGGGGATATAATAGCCAATAAACCTAATAAAAGGGTTTTTTCCCGTCACCTGTGCCTGGGATTTTCAGCTGTGTAATGGATCCCTGCACGCAGCTTCCAGCATGGACTACACCCCTCCCTAAGTAATGCGAGAAACAATCTGGATCTAATCAGCAGCCCCAGGGTAATGGGGCATGACTTACAGATTTGTTAAAAAACCTCTCAGAACCGTCCTTTCCCTGCCTCCTGCCACTCAGAATGAAAACAAATATAACAGAGGAACCTTTTTTTAAATGTTCCCATCGCCAGGGCTAAATAAAACTCCTTGTCATTCACCTTCTGGAGCAGCAGGTCAGGCCGACGCGTTTTGTAGGGAACAGGAGAAATCACAGATTTGTCACTGCAGAAAAAATACAAAAAGAAAAAAAAAAGAAAAACCAAAAATCCCTGCAGCTGACTTAAAAATAGCCAAGGTGTGAGATGCTGCTGCCAGCTTGGCACATCAGAGTGACGGGATGCCCGGGCAGCAGCCCAGAGCGGGCAC
>NW_008592233.1:14973-15681 GCF_000691845.1 Merops nubicus | reverse complement strand
CCCCCCCAGCCACGGTGGGGCACCTCCTGTAACCCACAGGAGATGGGGACACCCCCAAGGCACCCCTGGGCAGTGGGCGAGGGCGCTCTGGGTGGCAGCTGGAGGTTTCCTTTGCTGGCTAAATGCAGGGGTATGAAGCCCAGCACCATGGCAGGCAGGCAGCAGCCCCAGGAGCAGCTGGGGAGGGCAGGACTGGCACACAGGGACCTCTGCCCTGGGTCGCAGTGCAAGCCCAGTTTATTCTGATTTTTGGGCAAGAGGCGAACTCTTCCCGTGTTACCTACACAGCTCACAGACATTTTCACCCTACAGCTTCACCAGAGGCCTGATCCAGGCCCACATGTGGCCCCAGCACGCAGCCATGTGCATCCACACCCAGCTCTGGAGTGAAACCTCCACGCCAGCAGCTCCCATCTGGCCTCAGCTAAAATTTCCCCCCAATGGTGGATAACAAAAGTGAGGTGAACACTGCCCCGTGTGCTCATCGTGTTACCATGTACACTGTTTATCTGTAATTGCACGGGAGGGTTTGCAACCAGGACAGCCTCAGCCAGCTTCCACCCTGAGCCTCAAGGGGATTTTGCTCACGGTGAAATCATTTATTCAAAATTTTCCCCTATTTTGAATTTTTTCTCTACTTGGGCAGGAAATCGCAGCTCCACAGCCCACGAAATTATCCTGCAGCCATGTTTTCTCCCAGGATAAACT
>NW_008592233.1:6331-14942 GCF_000691845.1 Merops nubicus | reverse complement strand
GGAAACAAATGATAATAAAGCACCCACCAGGTTAGGAGACCTTGGCTCTGGCACTAGCTGGGTGCCCCTCTCCATCCCCACGGTGCCCGCTCCCCTGCCCGACAGCCACCTGCATTGTTAACAGCCTGGTAAACACAGCCCGGTGGTTATTACAAAGATGCCAAAACCTTACTACTTCTTGTTCCTTCCAGTTAATGTACCATAGCCGAGGATGAATTGCTATTACAAGGAACTAAAAATAAAAATGTTTCAGAGGCCGTAATTGGCTTGTCTTGTTGGGCTTTTTAAAGAGCCAAAGTACCAGTTCCAGGCTATTAGCCCTAAGGTTGTAGGAGAATGGTATAAAATATTTCTTCATTAAAACCCTACCTTCTCCATAGAGGTGTTTTTCTTTAGGGTTTTTTTCCCCCCTTTCCTTTTTTTTTTTTATTTTGTTTTATTATTCTTTTCTTTATAAAAGACATGTGTTATCAAATAAGCTTTAGTTAAAAGAGGGCTTCGAAAGCCCAGAAATGATATAAATAGACAGGGCTCGGTACAGCCAGAGCCTTCACTCATCTATCCAGGTCATTTTTCTACAAAACTTACGTAATATTCCTCAGTCTGCAATCATGGGTCAATTTTAATAATCAGCACCAACTCCTTGGGGAGATGTGCCAACAAGCACCCAGCCCACCAGCGTGGGGAGGGGATTGCCACCAGCATAGGCTGCAAACCCCCTGAGAGGCAGCCAAAGATGCTCCCCAGTATGGGGACTATGAGGGTTTTTTTCCCTTTTGAAGCTCTTGGGTGCTGCTTGGTTATTAAGAGCTCTAGTTACCACCATCACTCACTGTCGGCACCAACCACAGCAAAACCAAACCCTTTTATTCAGCAAAACCCTCCTTTTGAAAGAAGCAGCTGAGCGAGGACTCAGCAGCTTGGCACAGCCATACAGATGAGGATGGTGACGATGCACCAGCACAGCAACAATAATTTATGGTCAGGATTTTAAAACTGGCTTTAAGTCCGGCTTGGGGCTGCCCTCGCCATGCACGCGGAGCCCGGCGCGGCAGAGAACCCTCTGCTGCAACGGCTGGGAGCAGCACAGCATTCAAATAAACAATAATAATATCAATAATGATGAGGATCCATCTCCAGATACCACTGCACAGCGGGGAAAGCTCAGCAGAAAAATTATGACAGAGCCTTTTGCTCCCTGCTTTTGCGCAGGGAGGAGGATGACACGTTTCTCTGTGAAACCGCAGCTCGACGGGTATTTACTAGTTTGATTCTGTGAGTTGAAGGTTGCTGCTAGAAGAAGACTGTTTCTGTTAGGTACAATTGCTATTTTTTGATAGCGTTTAGGCGCTACCTTGTTATAAAGGGCAAAACAACAGTTATTAATTACCCTAATTAACCCAATTCATAAGACACATTTGTGTGGCTGTCATGACAACTGCTTTGACTAACTTGCCAAGAATAGCTTAGCTGTCCATTCAAATAAATCCCTGATAATTACTAGTCTAGTTTACTGGGCTTCTGTGATAATAATAATTAGTGATACTGTACAAAAGGTCGTGCTAAACAGTTTATGAATGATGCATTTTGCACGGCGATTCCATGAGTCACGCAGCGTCCAGCAGACACCGCAGCCACGTTTCCAACGCGGCGAGACGCGGTGAGACGGGAGCCTGTGGCTGCCCTGCCTGCAGACAGGGCTGGCAGGGGGAGGTCAGAAACTTTGGAGGAGAAATAAACAAGGAGAAGTCAGGGGAAGCTGGGACAGCCACCGACCTGCCTCCTCAACAGCCAGGGTGTCTGTCAGTCGGTCCGTCCACCCACCACAACTCAGGAGATGGTCCTCTGCTTCTAATGAAGGCACTGGTAGACACTAAAAAGCTTCCAAGCCTGACCTGTTGCACATTGGTATCTCACCTCGCCATTGCATTTCTCTCCCTCTCAATGACAGATAATCATGGGTCATCTCTCTGGTTTTGGCATACTTCCTCATTATTAGGTTTCAGGATCAACGACAAAAGGGGGACTAGGTCACAAAAGGCAACGCAAGCCAGTGGTGGGCAGCTCCAGCCCTTTCTGTCTCCATCTCTACTGGAAGAAACCTTCCAACCTTCAGGGTCTGGGTTTCTCCTCAACCAGCCCCAGCACATCCCATGGGTGGCAGCTGTCCTGTGAGTAGCCAGCCCAGCGTCGCTGCCCCAGAGCCTGCTACAGGCATGAGAAGGAAGGGCCACCTCCCCAGCACCTCCTGCACTCCTGACCTGGCTGTGCTTTCATTCACCTTCACAACAGGAAATCCAGACCTGCCAAATGCCATTGTCCCTCTGCTGAGGTTCCTAGGTGAAAAGTGATCCATGGGATTCCCTCTGGCTGCACCTACAGAGGCAGACAGGGCAGCAGGGCAGGGACAGAGGCACCATGCTCACATTTAATACTGAGGACAGCTGTCAGCTCTGTGGAAATCCACGAAATTACCCCATTTAGAATAAATTCTGATTAAATACCACATATGGTCCTTACTGTCCATCCCTCGTTACCTACCACAAGAAGCATCTGCGTGTAAACAGGGTCTTAATCTGCAAATATTTGTCTGCTGCAGCACTCTCCTCCCTCCCCCCCCCCACCTGACTTGCAATTATTCTTATTGATCGACTTTAAGACAGCACCATGCACACGCCTCGAGCTGCCACGCGCCCAGCAAACAAGGGAGCAACGCCGGGCTCCGCTGGAATCATTACCGGGGCGAGCAATTGCCCTGTCACACATGGCAGGTTATGGCTTCAGACTGGAGGCAGCAAGGCCAGAGGAACGCTTAAAACGTCATTACAATGTGAAAAGAGAGGATTTAAAAACGACACCTCCTTTCTCAACAAATCTGTTCCCCGAGCAGCTCCCAGCTCCGCCGAGATTTCAGCTCGTTAAGGCTGAGGAGCCAGCGCAGGGCTGGGAAAGGGGACACGGGCTCGCGTCCTCTGCGTGACACAATAAGCCCTGATGAGGGTGTCTTCCATCTGGGGGAAGATGGATTTGAGGTCCTGAGAAGGATTTCAGTGCTGGAGCCTGGGCCCATGCTCGCCTGCACATCACCCACAGCCCTGGCCAACAGCATGTGCTCGAAGACGAGGTGCTTTTATCAGACCAACAAGCAGAAACCTGGGAAAGCTGAAGCCGAGCAGAACCTTCTCCAGTTTTCCCAAGTGAAGTTTGCAGCTCAGTTCAATATGTTAGTGCCTAATGAAGGTTTCCCCCATATTCTGCAGGGTATAATCATTCTCCTCCTAATGAGCACGTGTTAATGGCATATTAATGCTGAAAACAACTTGTGGAGAACAAGAGATGAACATATTCCAAAATTCATCTTTTTTTTTCCCCCAACAAAGGAATCCAGCATGCAGCCGAGCAAGCCCCAGCCTGGCAGGAGCCTGCAGCTCCCACGGTGATGCTGCCGGGTCTGGTCCATGGGCTCACCACAGGGTGCAGAGCCCACATGGGACCACAGCTTTGGTCTCTCACTATCCCATCCCCTGTAATTAATGGATATACAGGGAAGGATCTCAGCCCAAGGACGGAATTTCCCCCTGGACAGGGGACGCAGCCCAGGTGGGGGCTGAACAAGAAAGCAGAGGAACCACTCACAAACATCTGGAAAAGAGTTTCACCGGGTGGACAGGTTTGGATGCTGTGTCTAAGCCAAGAGCCGTGAGGATTTGATTACTAAATGTCACTGAAGCTGGGTCCCTGCCAGAATATCCAGATGTGAATCTGAATATGAAAAGTCCAGGAGGGAGCAGGTGACAGGAGTTGCAGGCGCGGGCGCCGAGCCCCCAGCCCAGCCCAGCTGGGTTTGTGTCACTGAGTTTACATAAGCTCATAGGCATGGAAAAGAACACATATGAAATGGGTGTTTTCCTGTTTTTTCACCTTTGTTTGTGAAGACAGTTCCCAAACCCCTGACAGCTCCCCCAAAAGTAGCCGCAGCCTGCCCCGCAGGTGTGCTGCCCACTGCCAGGCACTGCGGGGAGGTGCAGGAGCCTAAACCCCCGATGCTCTGCCTCCCACCAGCACGTACATTTAGATTCCCAGATCGATAATCAATGCTAGAATCAATAACAGGGAATTTAGCTACATTATAAAAACAGTAAAACCAGCCAATACTGAGAAATGACTATTGAGTCCTGTGTTTTCTGTACTCACTTAGTCTAATAATGGTGAATGATATTTTCCAAGTACATTATTCAGCAATAAAACCACCGAATTATTTGATCTCGTTCTAACCTTTATGATTCTAAGCGCTCCTTTTGACCCAGATTGAATGAGGCAACATCTGCAGATCCTTTCACAAAATTGTACTCGGCGTGCACTATTGTAGGTCCGCTGCCAAAGATAAATGTTATTATTTTAAAGCCATCATCCTCCTAATAGATGAGGAAACGCGTTGCATTAGCATAGCCTGCAGAGCTGGAGCACGGGTGAGAAAATGCCAGAGGGTTTTCGCTTAATGGAATTTTACATACCTGACTTAGGATGGGTTAATGCAATCCACCAACACGGGAATTTTAAAACCTGCCCTGTGGCATACACCTGCCATTACAAAAGACGGTATAATCCGACAAGCTCCAGATCCCCATGAGAACCACGAAGGACTCGCATCCAGATCTCCGGTGACCAGCAGGCCATCGAGACGAGGACCTCATCCGCGGGGCTCCGACGCACACAGACCTGCACTGCTCACCACAGACCCGCCCGAGGGGTGGGGTGTGAGGAGGAGGAGCGGCCGGGGTGGCCTGTGCTGGGCTGAGGGTTTCCATCAGCGGTGCACGAGGTGCAGGGCTTGTGATGCTCCTCTGTCCGCTGAGGCGTCTGCGGTCGCCGCGCTCGAGCCTCACGAGAGCTCACTGTAATTCTGTCTCAAACAGGGAGTCACTTCGAGGCTAAGTGCTAATCACTCGTCCGGCTGACATAAGCCATTGCTTCACTCCAGATTTAGACTAGAAACTAGAGGGAGACACTGAAGCAATGATGCTGTGGTCTCCTCTCCAGCAAACCCTCCAATGCTCGTCACGGGCAAGCTCTGCCCCAACAGGAGCAGTGAAACTGGGAGCCATCAACAGCCTCTGTGTCCATTTGCTGAACCCTGGGCAATGCTCTCCTGGGGACACTAGGGACCAGGACCACGGGGGACCCCAAGAGACAACCCAGACCCCAGCCCTGCGAGGGTAGCACTGCCTGCAGAGCACCCCATCCATCGCCAATTCAGAGCACACTCTAATTTAAATTATAATTACACTTATAAGTACACAGATTACAACTATTTATGCTACAAATAAGACCATCCTGTATTTTAATTAACAGAAAATGATTGGAACTCAACTATAGCCTCTACTGGGAACCATGTTTAATCATTTATTGAAGCGAGGCCGTGCCCAGCCCCATAGGCAGCCTGGCAGGGAAGGGGGAGTGGGCAGGGATGGGGGTCCCCTCATCCAAGCCCTCGCACAAGAGCAGGAATTGCCATCCAAGGAGGTGAGAGGCACAAGAGAAGAGGTCTCCCAAGAGGGCTGGAGGGCTCAGCATGGGAGAGCTGCAGACAGAGCCTGCAGGGTGGAGGCGGGCAGGGGATGAAGGGCAGACAGGGGTCTGCCCTTGCCAGCTGGTAAGAATTCAGGGAAGACCTGAGCAAGGCAACCTGAGTGAGAGCAGGAGCCTGAGGACCCAGGACAGCACCTGGCTGAGGAGGCTTCTGTGGCTCAAAGCCCTCAGGAGGGACTTCAGGAGATGGCAGCTGGAAAATATGGCTCCTCCTCAGAGCCAAGCAGATGTGCAGAAGGTTATTCAAAGGCTACGGTGTGTTTGGCCTTAAGGATGCCTTTGCATGCAGCGTGTGCTTTATGCAAACTAAACGACAGGCAGAAACCACAGAGTTCAAATCGCTCAATACAACAGGAGTTCATTCAGAAACTACCATAACAAAGGCCCTAAGCAGCACGCAAGGCCACCCTTTTGATGCAACTTTTAAAAAGCTTACTGTAACTCTTCCCTAATTTAAATGAAAAATTCTTATCTGCCACGCAAATGTAGTTGCAGGAGCTTCTTTTGATAGACTCAAATGAGAGTTATGCATCCAAAATTCCAATTTACTAAAAGGGAAACAAGGCAAACCTCTCTCTACTTTCAGCAAAGGTGAACCATAAAACTCACACCAGTAGCATAAAAACAAATTATAAGTATATGGTTCTATATTATATGCTTATTTACATGACTAGGTACAATACGTAATAATTCTATATGCAGGTTTTATATGCTTATAAATATATTGTGTGTATCACATGCTGTATAGTATATAACAGATAATATATAAGGTATAATATAGAGTATATAATGATATAATCATATCCCTGTTGAGCACTCCAGGTCTTGCCATGAGAGGAGAGGGTTTTTACTCTAAAATACAGCTTGGCTACCACCACCACACCACAGCCCAGCCCAAATTCTTCTATGGGCCCTTGCAGCAAAAGGTCCTATCCAGCTGGGACCACCCCGGCAGGCTGGAAAACCCAAGAAGGTGCAAGGCTGGGGTCACAGCCCTGTACCATCCCTACAAAATATACGTGGTTTAGTGGTGGACGTGGCAGCATTAGGCCTTTGCCTACAGGAATGACTCTGTGAGAAGCCAAGGCGTGCTGAACTCAAGGCTGGGCTAAGACACCGCGTGGTGAGCGTGGCCACCGGCGAGAGCCGCGGTTAGACGGGAATGGGAGCTGGCCTCTTTATCTCTGTTGCAAGGTATTCAAATGAATCTTTCCAAATGGAGAGCTGGGAGTGATTACATTAGGAGACGTCTAATTTGGTTAGGCTGACCTCAGAGCAGAATGAAAAGCTGCTGATTTCCATCACGCCGGCCCCCGACGCTCCGAGGGGTCAGGGAACACAGAGTGATACACAAAACGCTTCGGGAGTAGCTCAGCTGGGGGATGTGCTGGGACGTGCAATTTCGGGGTACATTTGGAGCGAGTCGGGATCACACCCAGGGCGCTTTGGGGTTCCCACCTGGCAGGGTCTGACCCCCGGGAGGAGCCACAGGGTCCCAGGGACACGCTGGCACGACCGGCAGAGCCCCGACCTGCGCATCTCTGCCGCCTGCGCATCGCAGGCACAAAAAGTGCTGAGTTACAGTGACCTCCCAAGGAGAAAACAAGACTGGCAACGCTCGCTGCGAAGTCAGCCTTCCGACTCCTCCAACAGCATCCCTGATAATGCTTTAATTATTAGCCCTTCTGAAAATAAGACTTATTTCCACGGCCTGGCACGCCTCGGCGCCGCAAACTTTCTCTGGGTTGGAAATGAGATTCTTTTTCTTCTTTTCCCCCTGCTCTACACACAGTATTACTCAGAAACAAGCCAAATCCCTTCCAATTATGTATCACGACGTTTCCCCAGTGTTACACTAAAGCAAGGCCCTTCACTTCTAAATGGCATGGTTTATAACAAATTGTCTGTTATACCAGACAGAAACTGATTTCCCCAAACCCAGCATATTAAAGTGAGTACATTCATTCTGGTTGTAACACACAAAATGTGATTATAACAGACACTTTGGGGGCTTTTTAAGGCTAGCGGAGAAGGGGAGGATAAGCTGGAGGGGAAGAAAGAATTGACAAGTAGAGAAATGACAGAGAAAGAGGAACAGCCACGCTGATTTCATTTCTTACAAAACAAAAATCTTTGTGTGTTGTAGAAATGTGCTTTAGTTAACACGGCCAGATAGCCAGAGCAAAAACTGCCAGTGCTGCCTGAAACGAAAATTGCTCTATTGTGCTTAGAAAACCATTTCCTATAGCGAGGAGAACGCTTTCCAGGTAGTAAAAAGCCTATCTGAAACCAACAGGGCCTTATCCTGCAACTGTTGCTCACTCAAATAATCCCCACTGCTACGAGGAGCCCAAACGAAATCAGTGTGAGTGAGGATTACGCGGGAGTGTATCAAGGTTGGGGGATTAGACTGGGATTATCACTAAAACCAGTAATTCCCCATCTTACTGATGGTGGCCTCCAGCTCAGCAGCGGGTGGATCATCACCACCACAACCCCCGAGCTGGACGCAGCTCTTGGAGGGCACGTGGGTCCCTGGAGGACTCAAGTCCAGCTGGATCAGTGGCTGCTCCACCTTCACCTTCTCCAGTGAGAGCTACCAAAGCAGCACCAGAGCAAGGCTGTGCCTGATCCACACCCTGCTTACGGTGTCCCAGGGCAGCATGTGATGCTTTGGCACCACTCCCCAAAGAGGCACAGATTTTGGATGTAAAACTGCCTCTGAAACACAGACGTGGTCACAACTCGCACACTGTTTTCTTTTAAAACCAGGAAGTCAAAATCCAGGCATGTAAGTGTTACCCAAGGGTGGTTGCTCTACATGCAAGTCGTGTCCCAGGGATCCTAAAAGGCTCAGCATTCAGACTGGTTTCCACACCACCCCAATCCAACATGCATTTTTATCAAGGAAGCTGCCAAATGGTTCCTATTAATTTTGGGTTTTAATCTCCTGATACAACTTCCAGTAATGCATATTCAACATGTGACAACAAGCCCTTTCGGTTTCAAAGCTGACTTCTCC
>NW_008592233.1:0-6300 GCF_000691845.1 Merops nubicus | reverse complement strand
CTCCTCCTCTGTCCCAGCAGGAAGAAGAAGAAAGCCCTCGGCAGCAGCAGAGCCTCTGACCGGCAATGCCCTCGCAGCTCCAACATGTCCCACTCTCCCTCCTGCAAAACAAATCAAAACACTAACGGGGGCCAAGGCTCCCGCTGTCAGCCACAATCACCAGGGCTGCTCGCAAACGCTTTTTGCCATCGCTGCCTACAGCCACAAGGATGCTAAAAGGCTGAGGGCAGGGGTCCCCGACTGGCACCCCAGCACCCAAGGGACCACCAAGCACCAGCGGGGCCAGAACCCCCCCAGGATGTCCCCTGTTGTCTCCCAGTGCTCTCCTGGCACAAGTAGTCAGCAGCTAAGCCTAACCCCCACCCAAAGGGAAAAGCTTTTCAAGGGTCGTCTCAAACTTTTTGTGCATCCTCAGAGCGGGGTTGCAGCCCCTGCAGACACCACTGCTTAATCCTGTCTGGATCAGCAGGGAAAGGCGGGGAGCCCCGACAAACCCAATTACCACCAGCACGGCACTGCCAGCCCCGAGACCTGCCACGGCACGGCACGGGAGGAAACGTTTCCTGAAGCTCCACAAACAACACGTCCTTGGGGACTTTTATTTCAAGGTTCCTGACTGTTGAAGTAAATGAGCCTCACGTTAAAGAGCAGCTCCACTGCAAACCCTCTGCTGCCAGGACGGCGTCTGCGGAGGCGATCGCTTCCTCCCAGCCACAGCCATCATACGCTAAGTGACACCACCAGCAATGTGTTTACCTCCGTATTTTATCTTCCATCAACCAACGCTTTGCCTTCCCATCAGGAAAAATGACTCTGAGGTGGAGCAGCAGCGATAGCTCCCGACGCTGACACCTTGTAAAGGCTCCCCAGGGAAACGCCGACGGCCGCAGCGCTGGAGGCGATTCAAAGCAGCCCAGACCAAGTCCCTGGATGCACTGCAGGGAACAGTTTGGCCCAGGAAACTCCAGGCAGGAATTGTGCTCATTAAAACACCTGGAGATGCACTTACAGCAGACTTCCTACGCATGGCATCCCATTGTGCTGGGCTACAAGGAGGCGATGCTCCTCCATGGAAGCATCTTTTAGGGGTTCCATGGTACCCTGTGTGCTGGGCTGTCACTCTAGTCACCACTGAATCTCCTCACCCTCAGGATTGAGGATTTTTAGGATTCAGCAGAACCCACACCACACACAAGAAAACTTCCCTTGCAATAGCTGGAAGCATTACACCAGGACTCCCTGCCAAAAACCACAAAAGTTCCCACCCTAAACCAAACTTCCAAGAAGCTTCCAGAGGGAATTTCTCCTCCCCATGATCTGGCCATGTCCTTTTGTCCAAAAGCATCCTCAGGGAGTGAGCAGACATGCTGCTCTCTCCAAGAACACCCACCCGAGAGCTGCTGGCTGCCCTCCTGCATGCTCACGGAGCTCCTGGAGGGCACCCTGAAGCTGACACTCCGTGACACTCATTACAAATCTATTTCTCCAGGCAAGGTACCAGCTCCTCACGCTGCGTCCCACCTGCACGAGTGATGGGGAAATGGGGTGAGGTGGAGCCACTGAGAGAAGCAAGAAGCATCCTGGCTCCCTCATACGAGGGTGCAGAAGGGGGGGGCTTTGGAGACCACATGCTGCCAGACCGCAGGCTAACCACTGTGCTGAGGAGCAACACAGGCAGCAATGCCTTCTGCCCACAGCTGCCTGGTAACTTCTTCAGCTGAGCTATGATGTTCCCCATGGTCCTTCCCTCCGCCTGGGCACCGCAGACCTCCCGCTGCCGGCTAATGCCAATGGATGATGGATTTTACGACTGAATTTTGCCTGTGGCAGTGAATCACAGGCTGACAGGGAGCTCCACTGCTCAGTGCCCGCAGCAAGGCACCAGCTGAAGATGCGCTCAAGACCCCTCTCCAAAGGACACCACTCTAAGAAAGGAGGAATTCCTCAGGGACTGCTGTCCCTGGCATCCCAACAGCGATGGACATCCACAACCCAGGGCAGCCAGAGCCCCAGCTGGTGCTCTGCAAAGACCACAGGCAAATCTGAGCATCGATGGGACGCCCTGACACACTTATATCCAGGTCACTCCCATTCAGCTATTGCCAGGAAACTCTACCATGGCTATATACCAACACTAGAAGTTAAATGGAGCTTTAATTCTCTGGACCAGCACTGGGTTGCTCCTGCCACACTCTCCCATACATGGGCAGGCTCCTGGCCCTGCAGCCACGGGTGGCTGGGCTGGGCTGGAGCACCTATGGAGAAGGTGCCTCCTCGCAGCACCTCAGCAGGTAACTTTGAGAAGGCGACGCCGTATGGCGAGGAGCCTGCACGTACAAGGGTGGGAGAGGCTCGAAATGAGGCCGGGCAGGAGAAGGGAAGGCTGAGTCCACAATTTCTCACAGAGACCCCAACAACCTCCTCCTGATCATCTGGCCATTGAATCTCTGCCTCTGCTTTGAGCAGGCAGGATTTGGGCTGGGGGCACCCCAAAACAGGGCTGACACCTGTACGTGACCTCTCGGGAGCTGGTTCTGTAGCTCTAGCAGAGGTTAAACCCGAGGGTTCAATGAGCACTTTACCAACGCAAACTCTGCAGGACCAGGCCTGCCAGCACCAACCCTCTCCAGCAGCCCTGCAGAGCCTCCAAGGCTGGGCTCTGCTCAGGACAAATCTGAAGCAGCTCCACTGTCTTCAGTAGCATCACTTTGCATTTACACCAGCACACTGAACGCAAAACAGAGCAAGCCATAAATATTTCAGCTGCTTTTTCAGCTTTGTTATTCTGTTCAAAGCAGGAAACATGACAAACCTTTGATTGTTTTGCTTAATACCAAACAATAATTCAAAGAGAGACAAACAAGCAACATTAAATGATGCCTGTGATGTACAGGAAACCCAGTGGATTAGAAGAACATGATGAGGATGGCGTGGATGGGAGCAGCTCCTTGCCCTGACTTCAGCAGGGACCATGAACCCCTCCAGTGCTGGCTGACATGGGTCCATCTTGCATGGGGACAGCATGGGGACAGACACACAGACAGTGCCACGGGGCACCCTGCACTGCCTGCAGCCCCAGCACAGCCCGCTGCCTCCAGAGCAAGAGCCACCAACACCACTTTCAACAACCTTTTGGAAAAGTCCTGTGAAGGCAACGAGTGTCTCTTCCCTTGAGCATCACCACACTCAAAATCCACTTGCAAAGCAGCCACCTCCAGCCTCCCGGCAGCGTGGAGACAGCCCAGCCTGGCCCACCTGCACCCACAACCCCACCTGGGCACTTCTGAGGGTTTCTGCATCGTCTAGGGGTGAACCATCCATCCACAACCACAGGTTGGGGCTGCCTCAGCACCCGAAAGGTGATGCCTGTCATTCCCCTCTCCTTGCTCCCTCGCCCTGGGGTATCCAACACACAAAACCCACCGCTGCCCTCTTGCTCAACGTGTCATTTCGCTTACACCAACAGATCCGCACATCACTGTCCACGTGCAAGCCCCTGAGAGGTGCCCCAGGGCCACGGGCTGCCCGTCCACACTCACCTCCGGCAGCGGCATCCCGTTGATGATGAGGTCGGGCTGCTGGGGGCTCTGCCCCGTGAAGGTGTGATGGTAGATGTGGTTGGAGCCGGCGTTCCTGTTGTTCTGGCTCTCCACGTTGAGGAAGGTGCTCTCGGAGCGGCGGCAGCCCAGCGGCAGGGTCTGCTGGTGGTAGTCGAAGTAGTTGAGGGATGAAGTGAGGGAGGAGCAGCTCACAACGTTCATTTTATCCGTCTCTTCCACGTCCCGCGGTACCAGGCGAATATCATTCTTGCTGATTTTCTTCTTCTTGCTCGATTTCTTTTGATGCCCATAGGAGTATTCAGCGATTCTGGGGGACAGAATGAAAAGGAATAGCTGAGAGCATCCCAAACCCTGCCCCGCAAAACACACAGGCAGAAACCTGGAGGGCTTGGCCCCCATCTCCATGCAGGCTTCTTAGTCATGCACATTACGTCATGTTTTGGGTCTGGTGGCACGACACAGTCTTTAGCTTATTTTCATATCTACAATGCTTTTGAGTCAGATAGGAAAAGTAATGGGAAGGAGGAACAGATCTGTTTTTTCCTAGTGTTTATAATTGCTGGTATTTAGTTACTAGGAGTAAAGTCCAGCCTACAGAAGAGAAGAATGGAGACGTTAAAATCCATGAACTGAAAAGGGTACCTGCATTCATTTCCATGCATAATAAGGATTTTAAAAGTGATTTAATTTGGTCCCTGTAATGAAAATTCAAAATGAATAGTGGATTTTTTTCCCAGTTCATTTTCCATAGCAGTAAATAAAGCAGACCCAGAAGCAGCCCTAGCTGGCAAGCTCTATTCTCTCACACTCCAAAGGCTGTTTGTTTATTAACGCTTTATCCAAATTGCTGGTGTTTTGACTATCTCCTGATAATACCGGATAACTCAAAATGTTCTCCAGCCACATCCTACTCCTCCCTTGCCCCCCGACACGCAAGCCTCCTTCTGCTGGGAAATGTATTCTCCTTCTAGAAAATGAAGAACAACAACTGTGTTTTGCAAAGAGAAATGATCCTTTTTGACCTTTTTTTTTTTTTTCTGAAAGCTTGTTTTTCTCTGCCTTTCCTTCCCTCTTTGCCTCCCACCTGCCAAAAGAACCAACTGACGAAGTGCCTCATTTGCCTCCTGCAAAACATCGGAGGGAAAAAAGTTACCATAAAACACCACCCAAGCAAACAATGACAAATGTGACTGCACCCTGCATTCACTGGGTATGCTCAGCTTCGAGTGACTCCGGCTCCTGTTTCCACAGGGAGCAACACAGCTCCAGCCAATGCCCCACCGGTCAGCTTGTACATGCACAGCACTGGGCAGCTCAGTATTTCCCAGGGAAGCACATGAAATGCTACCCACAGCCAGAAACACACACTGGAAAGTCAGGATATCGCTCCTCTTCTTGTTATGATAACAGCATTTAAAAAAATAAATAATTAAATCCAATAGCTGCATCAGAAACAATGAGATTAATAAATAATATAGTTTATCTAGAAAGGCAAATATTGGACAAATATTCCTGTTCCAGAAAGCTAATTGCCTGAGCATCAAAATGCCACCAAGTTGAACAGCTCTCCTACAACCGTATATGCTTCTTAAATTAACACATTTTATGAAGAATGCCCGGCAGCTGTTGTGAAGGACCTGTAAAATCAAGCTCTGCAGCGCCTAAAGGCACGGGGAGAGGGTGCCCCGTGGTCACAGCCGCTGCTGAGCCTACCTGGTGCTTCTCTACCTCTGCAGCTGACTTCTCCTGCTCTGATGCACACTGATAACAGCCCGTGCATCCTCCTGAGCGTGCAAATAAATCAGGGGAAGGCAGGGATTTCTGTTGTGCCAACAATCTATATGCTGCTGACTCGTCTAACAATGCTTGATGAAGCTTTAATTGTTCTGTTTACCTAAATGTTTACGTTTGGCAATGCGAGAGCCCAATTATTTCCCGCAGGCATTCATTCTGCTGTCCTTTCTCTATTGACCAATTATTTAATTAAACTGCACTTCATTAATCCCTAAGCCGTCACAGTAAACCCAGGGCTTACGCATCCATGTGAAGCTGTGAGGGGCACCGCCACAATGTGATTTTTATCCATTCAGGTCCTATTCTCATTTAATGGGCCGAGCTGGCAAGAAATCTGCTATATGAGCTTTCACTTGAAGCTAGACATCCCATAATACAGCACAGACCGACCTTTATTCGCAGATTATTTTTCCCCCATCAAGCAAAACGGCTTATGAACGCACTTTACCCTGTGAAAACGGGGTATAAAACCCAAACTGCCCGGCATTATTTCTGCGTAAATAAAACTTTAAAGAGCACGCATCCCCCGGCGCCGCAGCATGGCCGGGGGCGAGCGTGCGTCTCCAAGGGAGAGCAAAATTCATTTCCATCCCTCCCCTCCGGAACGACTCGGTGCCGGAGGAATGGAGAAGTCATGGCTATTTCACCAGTAACAGGATTAAACCATTTATGAGGCATTGCAGCTGCTCTTTTATGGCATCTGATTGATATTCATGTGTGGTTAGCATTTGTCTCCTAACTTGTGTAACACAGAGAATAGTAAAAGAGAGACAATAATCGCCGGGCTGTTACATATTCAGGGGACTGGATTTCCCCTCGCAGCCTTTCAGCGGCTCCGGGCGCGGGGCTGACCTCCCCTCCGGCATTTCGGACCGGGCAGGGCGAAAACCCTCCCTCGCCCCGTCGCTCCCAGCACGACGGCCCCGCCGGGGCCCGCAGCGACGCG
>NW_008592232.1:3128-8456 GCF_000691845.1 Merops nubicus | reverse complement strand
CGTAAGTGACCCCCAGAGGTGTGTGGGTGTGCCCCCCGCCCCTTCCCCCCCCCTCCTGAAGGGAGCCTTGGGGGTCCTCTTTGAGCTGCCCGGCTGGGGCCTGCCGGGGGAACAAGGCCCTGGCACGCTTTCAGTCCAGGATGGGGTCTGGTTTATTTGTGGATTCACCATCCCTGAAGGTGCTCCAAAAACTTGTGGATGTGGCATTTCAAGCCATGCTTTAGTGGTCATGGCAGTATTGGGCTGATGGTTGGACTTGGTCTTAGAGGTCTTTTCCAACCTTAATGATTCTATGATTCTGTTTGTTTGGGTTGGTTGGGATGGTTTTTGTAATTAGGAAGTTAACCCTTAATTGCAGAGGTTTGGGTAGGTGTGAAGCTACTGGACACACCAGGGGAAGTTCACTTGGTGAGTCTCCATGAGAGAAATGGAGGGTTGGTTTGTGTCTGGTGGGTTTTTTAATATTAAAATACTCTCCCTATTGTTCTGTCTGAAAGTGTCAGAATGTTCCAGTTTGTTGTTTCAAACCAAATTTTTTCAGATTTTCATCCTGAAGTAGAATTTTTTAATTTCAAAATTACTGAGGAGAGCAGGGGGTGAAGGGGATGGACTGAGACTTAAGTAGCACTCTACATAAAGCAAGGTTTTGTTTTGTCTTCTTCAAATATGCTTCTTCAAGCTCCTCATGTTTTTGGACTCCATTTGCTTGAAAGGCCTACCTGAATTTTGCCCCAGCTTACCTTAATTAGAAACTTATTTCTGTTTTACTTCTTTGCATAGTGCTGGATGTCCAGTCTCTTGCAGTCCTGGAGGAGCTGGGATTTAGGAGAGGATTACAGAATAGATCACAGACTGTGATTTAATTCTGTAAAGCTTTATTTGTGCACCTAGCTGTGGACAAAGCATATAGTTCCATTGATCATGATGGGGCTCTTCTGTGTCTTCTCTGTTCTCTAAATGCTTTTCCGTCTTAGAACAGCTTTTGTTACAAAGCAATTTGGCTTGTATCACATTATTTAGTTCCATTTTTAAGTATGTGTAATTTTACATGTATGTAAGCCACTGTGTTTTATAACATTTTTTTCCCCCAGCCTTAGATAGCCACTCTTAGATGGCTTCACAAGAGAAAAAACAAGGTCAAGCCTTTACAGACATCTTCGATGAAGATGAAGCTGAGAAATCCTTTCTGTTGTCAAAGCCTGCTTGCTTTATTATCCTTGGAAAGCCAGTAAGATGTCTGACAGGATTTCTTTCTTCAGATATTCTGCTAACAACTTTACTTTCCCTTTCAAAACATTAATTTAGTGACACTGACAAAAAGATCAAAGACCTACTTTTTCATCTTTTCCACTTTGCAAATCCTGCAGAGTCTGGTAAAGATTCTGATTTTATTTAATTAGGCCAATTTTTGGCCTGAGTGACCAGTAAATTACCATTAAAAGTGTTATTACTGTACTTAAAAGTCACACATTGCTCAAAAAGTTTCTTCTCTTCTCATATTGGCAACTGTATTATTTTTATGTTCAGTATTCTAACTTTTTTAAGAAGAACCTTCATGTTAATGTACAGACTTACAGGCATGCAATGAGATACTAAAAATTTTAATAATAGAACTTTGGTGTAATTATATGTCATGTATATGGGAATAACTGAAACATACCAAGATATCCTGTTAAGGAGATTTGTGCTATATTTTAACTATAATTCAAGGTCTTTCTCTTTTGCAAATGATTTGTGGCCTTTACTTAGGAAAATTTGTTGGTTTGTAATGCGAGACTTCTCAGATTTCTTTTTCCCAAAGGTAGGAGACTCTACAGGTAGATTTACATTAGTGCCTTACTTTGCTGTAGGTGCAAGTTTTTTTTCTTGGTGCAAGTTTGCCTGTGTCTGTACCAAATCTGGTATGCACTTGGACACACCACTGGTGCCCTGAAAGCTCTTTCCTCCTGAACACTGTTGTTGCCTATGAAAGGCACCTTCAGAGCACACTGCTTCCAGTGTGTCCCCCAGCAGCTTGCCCTCTGCATCTGTGTGTGATTCCATTAGGAACCACAACAGAGCTTGAAATGATGGTATAGAAATGTGCTTTCTGCTGCCTAGCAGGTAGAGACATAAACGATGTGCACCTACTACTGGCAATCCACGTAATCTTCAATGCCTGTTGACACATCAAATTAAGCCCCAGTCTCCCTCTGCACCACACCACAGACTAATGTAGAGACATCCTATGTGGTACAATATGCCAGCACATAGTCACATGGTGTTGGCAGGCTGTATCATGGGAAATAGCCATAGTGATAAGATGTGACTATGTTCTTCAAAGACTTTCAGCAGGCGGGAAAGCTCCCAGACCCTCGTGTTTGCATAGGTCTGCATCCTTTTGTGCTTCTTGGCTCCAGTTGCTGGGTAATGCTTGACTGCAAATCTTTACATCTGCCCAAACTGAGGAGGCAGCGTGGTTCTGCAAGTGGATGAGATGGAAACATCACAGTGAGACTGTACAAGGTCACAGGTAGCATGTGTGCCTTACAGTCACAATGAGACTTCAAAGGCATTTATTGCAGTAGAAAAATACGGTGAACTGGTTCACTTAGTTTTAAACAAACATCAAATTTCTAACTTTACATGAAAAAGGTAAATTTACATTTTTATAGACCAAACAAGCATAAAATACTCACTAAAAGGTAATGCAAAAAACATATAATAAGAAACTGATGTTTTTATCTGAAATCATTGCCTGCAGTGGATGCTCAATACACATTTTAGCAAGAGGTTGAAATTGCACAGGCCTGGCCAAGAGGACAAGAAATTAAATATTCCATGTTTATGGTATCTTTTATCTATATGGCTGATGTGTAGAGGACCCATCTTATTTAAGATGTATCTTTTAAATTAAAGATATAGTGCCATTAAAGCAAAGCCAAACACATACATTCCCATCACACCTGGTAAGGTGCAAGATATGAGTAGGCTGCAGTGTTTGCTGATATCCTGTTAACTGGGAAGGTGATTCATCTGTGATTTATTACTATTTTTTAATTACAAAATTTATCTATGGCAAACAGACTGTCAATAAAGATCTTCTTGTATGCCCCTCAAAAAAAGGGCATAATCCTAAGGGTGGAAGATGACTTTTGCAAAATCCCACTCAGGCAGCTGTACTCCTAGAGGCCTCATTACTCTTGGTTATATTGGTTCCTCAGGATTCATGTAAGTGATAAAATAAACATTTAGTCAGTATCTAAACCATATTTGTGGACTAACAAGGGCAATTTTCACATATTCATTGTTTTAGTCAAAGAATATTATCCCTATATATTTTACTCAGAAAGACCTGAACAACTTTGTGTTATAATTTGCTTTGAGACTGAAGATAATACATCTTAGTCTTAAAGAGTTTCTCATAGGAATTTGTGGGCAAATCACAGCTGACTTTCGGATAGTTACTCAGAAACAAAGTCAGCATAATTACTTTGGAGATAATTAACTGCAAAGGGCAGAAACAGTATAATAGCAATGCTAGGCAATGTGCAATAAAGGATGGTATTTAAAAAGAGTGTTCGTGTTTGCCCAGTGCATAACTCAGAGCCTTAATCCTGATGATAGTTTTTATTGTTTTTATCATCTGAAAATACATTCTTTCCTGTCTAATGTGTTTGGTTGTGGGTTTTGTTTTTTTTTCCTTCTGCCTGTTTTTTCTTTTAAACATGTATTTTTCATTTTAAGGGTTCTGGAAAGAAAACATTAGCTAGAAAACTAGCACAAATGTGGAAATGCATTTTCATAGAAGGTAAACATACATTTTATTTGGAACATTGCGTTAACTTGATAATACCTTTCAGTTTAGAATATCCTCACTGTTGCCTGTAATTCAAAATGGCATGTTTCTGATTGCAATAAAGACTACTGATAAGGACCAAGTAACAGTTTTGCCAGAAATACAATCACCGAAAAATGGCCTTTTAGTTATAGAGAAGCTTGGAAAATCCTGCCCCCTCCCCCCCTTTTTTTTTTTTTTTTAATTTTCTCCAGAAGGGGATATAGGCAACAAAATAATCAAATTCTATTCCTAATCTGGTAATGGGATTCATGTAACCCTTTTTGCTCACATGAAGGCAACTCATTCAACTCCAGAGAGCACAGAGATTTTTCCATACGGTCCATGAAAAAATAAGAGACTCTTTCCTTTCTGTCTGTGCAGTGCCTAATAAAAAGGGAGATGAGCTACAGGAAACAGAAGTGTAGCTTTTCTATCACTATAAGTAATAATGGAAGGAATGGAAGCTGGGACTTTCAAATTTCTAAACCAAAAATAGCAGATGGCTTATTTCAGAAGGTGTAGTTAATTTGTCCCACCATGCATTTACCAGAATAGAAGACGTAATTTCATTTTTCTAAGCTATCCAGCTCCATTTCTGACAGTCCCTCTCATCAAAGATTTTTGAAGGTCTATAGAGTAAAACCTATTTATTGTAACATTATCTTATTCCCTATCAACACATTGCTAGAGATTTATTTTTTTTAAAATTTCAAGGCATCTCTGCTAGAAAGTAAGTGCCTACAAAAACTAATACTCTGTCAGTTTTCTTTTCTACTAAGTTAGTCAGCAGTAACTACAATTTTTTAAAATATTGTATATTTAAAATTTTGTCATTTTTTTAAAGCCCTGGTAACATTTTTGTATTGGTGATGTAATTCATGAATCTTGATTCATTCACTTAGGTTTTATGAAAAAAGACAACTTTTCCACCAGATTTGTCCTACCAGTTTGAAGGCTTGTACAATCTTTTTTAGTGGAACAAGTGGAAGCAAGCACATAATAACCTTATCTATGAAGCAATTTCTTGAGTGCCTCTTTGAGGACACCAAGTTATAAATCTGAATTTTGTTATAGATGTGTACAGTTGTTCTGATAATTAACTCTTTATATATCAATTTTCATTACATTTTTCCTTTTAAATGTTCCTGCTGGTATTTTTTTGTTGTTGTTGTAATAAAAGCCCTTTAGTGGACATTGTGACACTTCATATTCCTGTGAATATGTAGAGTTATTTATCAATGATTATTATTTATTTAGTATTTATTTAATTTTAAATAATTAGACTATATAAATAGTAGAGGGTTTTTTTACTTTTTAAAAGCAGATGGTTTTGTGTGTCTAAACAGTTATTCCAAAATTTGCTTTTAAAATCTGGGAAGTGTTTGAGCTCAAATGCTCACCTCTGGGTTACACATTAGTAGTGCTAATTTGACATAAATCAGTAGTTAAAATAATCCTGCAAGGCTGCTGTTGTGCATTTGTCTGTACTAACTATAGGGTTAAAGTGT
>NW_008592232.1:0-3049 GCF_000691845.1 Merops nubicus | reverse complement strand
ATGGCTCTAAATATAATGGCTGTTCATTCAAAAATATTCTGGTTGCTTGGAGAACACATACATGCTCCTGTATGTGTGTGTTTATGTATCTGCATGTACATGTTTGTATATAAAATACTTTTTATATAAATATCTTAATTTTATTCTATTTGATGTGCTTCTTCAGCTTTGGAAGTAATTCAAACAAATATTGATGAAGAAACAGAATATGGGCTTAAGGTAAAGGTCTAATCTTCTAGTATGTTTTGTCACATTCTTGACAAATGCAGATTATATAAGACTATGTTTTGCATTTTACCATAGTGTCAAGAGTTGCTTTTTAAAGGCCAAAGTATTCCTGAAGAGCTAGTTACAGAAATGATTCTGAAACAGATTGAGTCACCAGAAGTTGCTCATTTTGGTAAGTATATATATAGCCTAAACTTCTTAGAATGAGCTAGCTGTAATTTTGTCACACTTTGCATGCATTACTGCTCAAATATAATTTATTTTGTATTAGCAGTGGAGCTTTTTCTTGTGCTCCTCGGGTTGTGGAATATCCATAAATTGTGAGTCTATTCAGAGATTAATTTGGAGATCAGAAAATGGCATGCCAGTCCTATGTTTTGTTAATTTTGAAAAAATTAATTTGCCCCCAGTTTTAAGTGTTGCTATAAGTCTCATTTGACAATATTATCTGGTTAGAAAAGTTTTAGGATTTAAAATACAGATTTTTTTTTTCTTGAATACTTCTATAACAACAACAACAAAATCAGCAAAAATATTTTAAACATTTAAAATAATGAAAAAGAAGGATAACAGATTACTGAAAATTCTAACTATTATGGTCTCTTTTTTTCTTACAAAATTATTTATTCTCTTTGCATTTTCCACTGAGAGTAAGTTAGATGGAATATTATTGGTAGTAGTAATACTTCTTTTTGAGGAAAGATTGTATTAATTGAGTCTGTTAAGAGTAGTGCTGCAGATCTTGCTACAGTCTGAACCTGCTTTCCTGAAAAGAAAACAAAAACACTGCTAAGAAGAAAGAGTTAAATAAAATGTAGTTTGTTTTCCTGGTGCTGTCTTTTCTTTGAAATTTCCATTACAGGAGACAGACAGGTATCGTGCCAAGAAAACGTTAAGTTTCTACTGCTCTGAAACCTGGCACACTTCTATAAGCTTTCAGTTGCAGCATTTTTTAGTTCCTTCTCTAGTTAAAGACTCAACAGTTTTGCAAAAGATGCAGCCTTACCTGGTGAAACCAGGTTTTTAAAACATTAACAAAAGACAGAGAAATAGGGAAGAAATTAAAAATAGGATATGATGAGGAAACAAAAATTTGAGGGAAGAAGTAGCAGCAGAAATGCCAGTCTGGATCTGTATGTCAGGACTTTAATAAAAGCCTTATAGAGGTGCCCAGGTTATCCAAGTTCCCCTCTTTGAGTCAATCTGATGATGAATGCCTATGATGTGTGTGTTTCACAGAGGCCCACAGAGATCCTAGAGACTGCAGACATGACTATAAAGTTGATAAAAGTTTGGTTCTTGTAGCCAAGCCATTTTCTGTGTTACAGATGCCCTAAAGTATCAAGGAATAGAATAACCTACATTCTTACTATTTTTCCTACCAACTAGAACTCATTTCCCAAACCAATCTTTAAGTATTTTCTAGTTCCAATAACTTTTTGTTTAGCAAATATTATCTTACTATAATCCCTGGAAAGCTTAAATGGGCTTTCAGGAGGAACTAATAAGTCAATTAACTATTAATTATTCAGTAAAGATTTTAGAAAGTGTTTATGAGAAGCTGATATTTTTACTTCCAATATTTGTTTTTAACATTGTAACATACAAGCTTCTAACCAGTATACACAATAAGGAATTCTTTTCAATTATATTCTTGTGACTTAATAAACACATATTACATTGGAGACTGATATGTCAGAGGTATTCAGAAGAGTTAAAGCAAGTGATAATATTTAAAAGGTATGTCACTAAAACAAGACTTTTTAATTTATTTCTGAAGGAGGCCAGATATAAGTCTTCTAAGCTATTTCTGGAAATGAGGAGTGTCTCTTTTTAAAATAGTGTAGGCACTGGAAAATAAAATACAAGCATACTTGTATTTTAGGATATTGTAGGTAAGAAAATACAGAATTGTAACCTCTTTGTAGCTGAATTGCTTGCTAATTTATCTTTTTTCCAAACAGAACAAGAAAACGACCAGAAGTTCTTACCATGTTAACCTTAACAATATTTGCAGAGGAAAAATCTATGTCATTATCACAGGGTGAAAATGCTCAGTAAGCATGATTTAAACTGAATCAGGACCAAAGTTGTTTATTGATTTATTAATGGCAAGTGATTAACTGACAATCAGTGAACTGATTGAGATGAATCAGTTCAGTATCAACCACACAAGAGACAAGCCACGGCACTAGGCACTTGCCAATATTAAACACCTACCAATTTGTGAACACCCTCCTAAAAATAATGCCAAAGGATATACTCAAACTTGCATGATTATGCATGCAAACCCTCTCTCAAAGATGGGTGGAAGTCACAAGCATACATTCCTTCTTCGTAGAATGCATATTAAGCACACTTTCTGTTGGAAATGTGGGTGTTCTAGCTTTGTCTGGGTATGCCATTTCCTACAGTATACTAACCCACACACTAGTAAGAAGGCTCCCGGTGAGCTCACATACACACACTGGACGTGTGGGTCACTATGTGATTAACCCTGTTCTGTCAGTCTGTAGTTGAAATGCAGGTTACTCACAGCATCCAACAGGGAGGATGCTCTGTCAGGCCTAGACAGAAGGTTGTAGTGCTGCACATCAAACCTGGTTGGGTTACTGTTCTTTTTAAAGACATTTTTTAAGTTTTTGTTTTGTTTTGTTTCATTTCTTTTTTTTTTTTTTTTTTTAATAGTTTCTTTTCACAATGACTCCTTCTGTCATCAAAAGTTTCTTTGTTACTATTTGATCTGGTTGATGGTTACCTTACGTAAAACATCATTGTTAGGATGGTTGTGGAAGTTTGGCTGATACAGCTGGAGGCTGTG
>NW_008592231.1:5188-13288 GCF_000691845.1 Merops nubicus | reverse complement strand
TTTTTTTCAGCTGTTTGGCCTGAAAAGGTTGTGATGGCAGCAGGAGGCACAGCAGCTAACCCAGGCTCCAGAGGTGCCTGCCGCCGCTTCCCGACGTCTTCCTGTTTGAGACAACCACCTCCTAAGGCAGAGTGACAGTTCAGTTTTGTCTTTATTTCAGAAACCACTACTGCATCTACTTTTAGGAGTTGAAGAGTCATCTTAGTCCCCTCAGGAAACATGAATTGCCACATAGAATGAAGTGAGTCGTCCATCACCAGTCCTGTCCTCGCCAGCTGCCGTAGCCACAGAGTCAGGGGGAGATGCAGGAAAACCCCACAGCGCACAGCTCTGAAGGGATCAGAAGGTTTCAGATATGGCATTTCCTTCCCCTGTTCCTTCATGGCTATCAAAACCCATATTCCAAGACATTAACTCCCTGGAATGGGTTGGTGGGAGGAGAAAAAGTCTTCTGCAAGGATATTTTCCCTTCCTCAATCTCATACAGGTTTCAGGAGTTATTTGTCAGTGTCTGCATCCGATTTTGTGAATTTATCCAACAACAGCTTTTCTTCTTGCATGTTTTTCACCTGGAAATTACATCAATCCATTGATATTTTATTGCTTTCCTATTCCGCGTATTTATTCAGCTGAGTTTGGTGGGCTGGGTTCCCCCTCACTGTTGCTAAGAGCCTATTTTAGACACCCCTTGTTCTTTGTTTAACCTTGGTAGAAACCCAGATGAAAATCTTTTGTCTCTTGTTACCTTTGGTTAAGCACGGACCAGCCTGAGGTTCAGGAATTGACTCATCTGGTGCTTCTTACAGGTGAAGCACTTGAGAGCTTCTTTAGGAAATAGCTTTTCTCTGACTTTGTTTCCTATCAAAAGATTTTTTACTAAACACACACACAAAAAAAAAAAAAATCTGTGGGAGAATGCTCACTGGCCTCACTCCCACCCACCAAGCTCTTGACAGAAGACACCCTCCAGGCAAGCCAGGGATGAACAAAAGCATCTCTGTAGAGGAAGATGCTGCAGTCCTGGTATCTCACTTGCCCACGTTTCCAAGGACACTGGGGACATGAGGAGAGGGGGGGGACAAGAAAGCAAAAATACCTGACACTCAACAATCAAATCATGACGAATATAAGAAATCAAGGAAAAATAATGACAAGATCCATTCCTCTGTGCAAAGGGAAAACAATCTGTCCTTCTTCCAAAGTATAAAGAGGTGGAGAGAGGAATGGGGAGGAGGCCCATAAAAGAGCAGCATCCTTTCTGCTGATGGGGGGGGCACATGACAGCACTTTAAACTGTCTGAGCAGTCATGTGGGAACTCTCGTGTTCAATCTAATCAATAAAACTCAACATCTTCCAAACCAGCAGTTATTATCGCACATGCCTTGATCTTCCCCTGTTTAAAGGTCTGCTGCCTCCTACCCATCGTTCCACATTCAGCATTTGTCTCAGTGCTGCACCTTCCCAACGAGAGGTCTTTGGGGGAGAGAATTAAATATGCCTCAAATTCAGAGGAATTAATTAGTTTTCTGTCTACCCATGTCAAACCAGAACATCCGTTTAATGTCAAGGATCACTAGGGAATTAATCCAAGTTAAATTTAAGGCAATTTGCTAGTAGTTAAAAATTCAGGAAGCTTCAAAACCCTGTGCTCTTGTGTTCCAATTTTACATGCTGTTTTGTGGCTTGTTGTTGGCGTTGGGGTTTTTTTTTTCCCCCCCTTTTCCTGGTAATGATATTTATCTCCACTTAAAAGATGCTGTGGAAAGATTTCTTCAGAAAAGCGATACTCTTCAAACTTCTGGTGGAAGCATGCTGAAGATGGAATAAACTGTGGCAATATTTTAGAAACAGAAATGGAAGATCAGTGATGTTTTTTTGGTTTTTATCTCAGGTCTTTTTAGTACACTGAAGGATTTAGAAGTTGAGCACCTACTAAAACCCTTCCAGCCTGAGCCTGCGATGCCAGCACATGGCCAGAACACAGCTTTCCAAGAAGCCAATGAACCATGAAAGCTCATCTGTAGATTTTCCACAAAATAAACTGTAGCAGATCATGCTTTCTTCATAACTCAGTCTGTAGACAGTACAGTAATTCAAGGCTATTACTTTTCCAAAAATATTAAAAAAAAAAACTGACTCTAAACAAGCAACACTTGCATGTAACAGCAAAAGAAACCAAATTTGAGCAGACTTAATAATCACTTTCATGTGAACTTCTGTCAAGATAAAGGCCAGCTTGTTATTTTTCATGTTGTCAAAAACCTGGTCTTAAAACAAGCATTAATAACATACATCATCTTGAACCCCAGCTAGAAGTAACCCAGCTCTACAAATACAGCATCTATGAAAACTGTTTCTTTTGCCCTATCAGTAGTTATCTGAACATGAAAATATCAGCTGGTGACATAAGAAGAGTCTAAATAAACACCACCTTCATCTACTATTGGAAAGGCTTTAAAAAGAGGAACCAGTACCCCTCACAAACACAACCTCTCAGCACATGCCTCCAGAATAAGCCTCCTGACCAAAAACTTTAAAACCAGAAAAATTAAGAGGTACAAATTCATTGCACCTAAAACTCAGCACATCAGTTGAATTTGGACAAAAAGCCACAGATGAGAAGTGGAATGTGCACATGAAAGTCTCTCTAGTCCAGCCCCCTGGGGAACAGCGGGGTCAAAAATAAACTCACTTCACACAGAAGGAAAACAGGAAAAAAGGACCAGAAAAAAAACCCCAGTGCCTAGAGGGGTTTGGGAGCATTTTGCAGGGTTTTGTGTTCGTTTCCTTTTTGTGCTCTCAGAATACAAGTGAATCAGAAATTTCAACTCCATGACATTTAGTCTGTTACAAATTTCTGAACACGTTGCTACACTTCATGCTAAGGACACGAGTTGTGGAGTAGCAAAACCTTCAGTGGTGCACTCCTCCACCAGCCACTCCGTGGCTCCCTAGAGAAAACGTGCCAACTGGAATTTCACCAAAAATGTGTTGTTTCCTCCCCCCTCTCCCTTCAGAGAAAAGTAATAACAGATCAAGGAAGAACTCAAATCCACTCCAATGGCTTACTGTACAAAAACCAACAAACACATCCCACTTCTCTGCTTCCCCTGTGTCCTGTCCATGTCTCCACTCCCGAGACATTCCAACATTTTTGAAATTCCTCTGCAAAGGAGCTCTGTAAGGTGAGATGGGGCTTGAAATGCCTCCTTGCACAACAAGACACAGTGTGTAGACCAGTTTCACTTTTATCCAATTAAAGACAACAGAAATGCCCAGGAGTCCTCCTATCCCTGTGCCCTGTGCTGAAAAGAATGGAGAACAAAAAACCCCACATAACCTTAGCAACTGAAGAGGACAGTACCTATGTTTACTCTCCTAAATGAGAGAAAAAGCAGAAGACTCGGGTTATTAATGGGTGGTAACTCCCTGCAAAGACACTGCTCCTGAGTTCTACCAGTACAAATCTTCAGAAATGGTGTTTTCTCAGAAGTGAGGAAGAAGAGCAAACAACTCCAGAAGGGTTTTAATTTCTTGATACTAGATACCTCGAGATTATATCCCTTGTTCAGCTTTGTTCAAAGTACACGCAAGTAACAGCTTATGAAAATGAAGAGTTGCCAAAAAAGAAACTCTTCTACCCTGATCTGACTCCCAGGACCAAACGTTTGTTGTTTAAGTCGGTCACTCCAACCACAGCTCTGAATTCAGAGAGTAACAGGCACATGCTTGTAAACAGACCAAACCAGACCCTTGGGCCAAAGAGGTCACTTGCAACTCATGGTTTCATGAAAACCAGCAGTGCAGCACTTCTCCCTGCTGACTGGGGATGAGGAGGTTTAACTACAGCCCAACAGCATGTGTTCACCCTGATGGGCTAGGAGGCACAGGAAGAAAATAGAAGTTTCCTCATTCAGTTTGAGAAATCCTATAGAATTACAGAAAAGGCAAGAATCTGGAAGGCAAATCATCTTCAGTGAACTGAAAGAAACAATTATATTTTTAATATCAAAGCTGAGAGGTCAAAAAAACAAACCCAAAGCCCTTACCAATATTTAATTAACACCTGCTTGATGAGGACTCACTATAATTTCTCCAGTTTCAAGCCAATGCTACCCCATCATTGACAGCCACTAGGACATCTCCACTCAGCATCTCAGTGGCAGTTACAACAAAATCCACGAGTGAAGTTCAGAGAGCAGCAGCCAGGCAAGAGTTACACCTCCAGCAGCTGCACAACACCAGCAAAGAGCTGTGAGCTCCATGGGAAGGCAGAGACCTCAACCCCTGTCAGTCCAGGTTACATTTAGTCAGGAAACACAACCCACTTCAGACCATATCATCAGTACATAATTGCTTCTTCCATGAAGCTACATAGAGCCACATGCAATTAGGAATTAAAAGGCCAATTTCAGCACAAAGAGTAAGGACATGCAAAACACTACCTGCTTCAGTCATTCATGTTGTCAAAGCTTTGTTTCCACAATCCAAACATGAACCACAAGCAAAATCTAGCTCATGTAAGCAGCACCTAAACCAAGTGGGAGCTATCACTAAACATTTCACTCCAACCAAAAAGACAGAGACCAGAGTTGCACATTTTGCTGTAATGTTCTTCAAGTAATAAGTAGTGAAGAGATTTTTACAGGTTTTGTTAGAGAAAGTACACAAACTTGAACACTAAAATAATAATAAAATCCAAGACAATTACTTCTTACCAGTAACAAACTGGGTTCCAGGTCTAGAGTTTCTCCTACAGCAGCTGAGGACATCAACAGCCCCAGGGCAGCACAGGCTCCTGATAGTTCTGGGGTGAGCAGCTGGAGGGGAAAGATGGAACTAGGACAAAGAACAAAACCAGAAGGAGTTACTAGAGCTAAACTACCAGATTACTAAACTTTCAAGCACTTTCCCTCCAAACCCACTATTGTAACACCTCTATTTATGACCTTATGAATCCCACAAAATGTTAACTCTAAGCCTATCAATAGGTTACAGGTAATTAAAGCCTAGTTACATTTTTGCAATACCATAAGCAAGAGTTACTTCTTCAAGTATGGGGGGAAAAAAAAAAGTCTAATTTTAGATAGTAAAACTTCAAACGGATCCTTGAAACAACAGCGTTTCCTGTTTGGTAGATTTTCAAAACATTCTCACTTTAATGACTTTTTAAAGAGACATTTGTGGCCTGAAGGGCACTAATTCACCTCATCTGACCTATCAAACACTGAAGTTAAAGAGCTACCAACACCACTCCTGAAAAAGAAACAAAGTTTGCCATGGAATGTGCAAAAGAATTTAATCGTGAAATCTTTAATGGCCGATTTCTCCCTGCTGATGCCATTTGAGGTTAAGGGACTAAAGAAACCCCAGATTTTGAAAATTCTGTGCAAAATATAGACACTTAGGTACAGTAAGGCACCTTCACAGACAGACTTCTCAGATAAAGCATTAACATTGTCACTAAAAGAGATAAGAGTACAAATAGGTCATCTACTCAAAGGTTTTTTGCCTGTGAGGACACATGCACTGTCACCATCCCCTTGTACACTTATATTTCTTGCACAAAACAGATTTATTTTCTTCAGATCAGCATATTTACTATACTTGCAACACTGAATAAAAATTAAGAAAGCTTTTCCAATGCAAACTAATGTCATTATGAACACTGAAATAACATATCTAATAAACAAGTGAAGTAATAAGGAAAATCCAAGTATTCTTATGGCAACAAGCAGAACTGTGAAAATCTTGAAAACAAATATGACCCAACTGAAGCAAATACCACCGACTTTGTTCTCAATTCCTATTTCAGACTGCCAAGTCTTGCCTTTCTCTAATTCTGATTGCTTCTCCATAGCAATTGTTTTGGCTAGCTCCTTTCAGTCCTGTGATTTAGACAGTTAAAAAAATGAAATTGAGGGAGTGAGGGAGCCAGATCAACACAGAAACACAGGAAATTGCTTTATTAGTAAAGTGTAAAAGTACTAAGATATTTTCACTTAGACTTAAGGCTGTTACTTTAAGATTCTCATTCACACCTTTGTCCCAGAGTCACACAATGAGCCAGAGTAAGGATGGTGAAGGTGAGACCTGCACAGTTCTGCACTGCCCCATGCTCCTGCTTCTTGCTTGGAGCTCTGCACCTGTTTTCATCTTTGAGCCAAGCAGATGAGAACCAAGTGACCATGCTTAACAGGGGCAGCCCTACCATGAGCAGGAGAATAGCCAGAGGTGTTGCTTCAGCTTCTGGAGTTGAGTAAGATTTCTAAACCAGCCCTTGTTCTCCATGCCAAGATTTCTAAACCAGCCCTTGTCATCAAGGCTAAGTCATATTTTATAAAGAACAGTAAGCCCTCATGCTCTCTTTCTCTCTCCCTCACCACGTTACAAAAAGGTCTTTAAATGCTGAGGACTTACCAATATTTGAAAATGTTTCTTGTTAGCAAAAACAAACGTTGTGATGTTTCACAGATGGAGTGCACATGATTTAGTGAAGAGAGGAGAATGGTCCCTGGTGGCAAGCTCCAAAAGGTTCATCAGATGCCCTGTGTTTGGGAATGGAAAGAAAAGGAAGCAAAAATTCAAATCTCAACTTCAACTTAATATAAAAACCTTCACTGACACATAATTACAAGCAGTATTTTAAATAACTGCATATTTACAATGCTGTTTGTCATTCTGAACAAGAAATATTCTATTTCTATAACTAAGCACATAGGAAACATCATTTTGCCCCTGTCTTAAGTTAAGGAAAGAGTTTAACATAGAAATTTGAAGTCTATTAACAGCTGCTGATTACTCTTCCAGAGAAGAATGCTTTGAAGAAGTCACTGTAAAAAAAAATAGTACTTTAGATGAGGATTTCAAACAATTTTAACAACATTGTTCTAGTGAACATCATAAAGCTTCAGCTGACATTGCTGTGACACCTGCCACCTACACTCTTTGAATGGGGTTAGCATGAACCTAACCTTACAGGCACAGTCATTTCCCCCCAAAGCAAAATATTTGCCTAAGGTTACAGAAAAATTACATGCCCACATTATACAGAAGATATCTGGGTTCTGTTCCCACCCAACTCAACCAAGTCACAGCCTCCAAAAGCCAGTGGCACCCTCAAACTAGAGAGCAGCATGAAGGAAGGTACTAAGTCAAGCAGCCTGTTCCTTTTACAAGACTTGATAAAATTTTGAAAAAAGAAAACCCACCAAGGTACAGAAAAGATACAAACCTCCATTTTCCATGCCTATAAACCTCTGCATCCTGAAGCAGAATATTCCAACTGGTAATAATTTGCTAATACAACAGGATGCACCTTTTTCAGAGGGCACTAGGTGCACACTGCTAGCTCAAAACACTTACTTGCAGCAATATTTCTCTGCATTTCCTCTGTTTTCCACTTACTCATTTCCCCACAACTTCCAACTCTGTCCATGTGCCCATCTCTCTGCTGTGGAGAGCTCCATTCCCCTGGTTTTGATCTGTTCTCTCTCTCTCATCTGGTTCCATCAAGAGAAGAACAGATCCAACCCTACCCCTTGCCATGAACCTTGCAGAATGCAGCAAGAACACAGCAGAGCTGGCCAGCACTTAAAAAGCAAGTACCTTGCAGGGTACCAGCTTTGAGAAGTCTGGTGACATAAAACCAAAGAATTTAGCTACAGATAAATCTGCTACACTAGCAGTGAAGATTTAAAAACACCCTGAAAAAAAATGCAAATGCCTGTGGCTAGTGTGACACTCACCTGCCCAAGTGCCATTAACTCCTGTTAAGAGCTTAAACTTCCACTTAAAGTCACTAAACTAATCTAACTGAAAAGACTTTGCCCTTATGCATCTATTAACAAAAAAACCCACATAAAAAGCACCTTAAAAAAAAAAAAAGAGGATTCAAGAACTGCAAGCGTGTCACACTGGGGATTGCCCTGAAGAATGGTTTCCCCAAAACGTTCTCATTGGTTTTTGGCTTTTTAAGTAGGGGATCTTTGCTAAAGTTCCCAAACTCAGTATGTAAAAAGAGAGGGAGCCACAGAAGGAGGAAGAATCATGAGGTGATTTTGAAAGAGAAGCATAGAGGTGGAAGGGACCGAGGGCAA
>NW_008592231.1:4669-5173 GCF_000691845.1 Merops nubicus | reverse complement strand
GAGCATCTAAGAGACAGATAAGACACAGAAGGAGTCAGGAATGATCTAAGAGAAGCAAAATCAGGCAGTGCAAAACTGGAGGTGACATACGAGGTGCTCTGTGAGCAGTCTCACTGCATCTGTGTAACCCACAGGACGAGTGCTCGGTGCCTGGGGTGAGTATCCCTTTTACTTTTTAGTATAAATCTCCTAATCCAGATTTGATCAACTATTTTAAAGAAAAGCAGTGGAGCGAAGCCAAGAAGGATACAGCAGTAATAAGAAGGAAGTCAAGAAGCTAGTTTTATATTTAGCTACCACCACATTCTCCAGTGGTAGAGCAGCAGGACTTGCAGGAGCATTGCATCCCAAGTGCTTCACAACTCAGGACATAAATTAGTTGGGTTTGGGTATTTTGAGCACCTAATACTACTACAGACCGTTGATTCTTCTGTCTCAGAGCCTGACTTGTGCACCAGTCAGAAAGGCATTTCCTCCAATGGTATGCTAGTGTAAAAGGTGTAA
>NW_008592231.1:367-4648 GCF_000691845.1 Merops nubicus | reverse complement strand
ACTCTTTCCTCAAAGAGAATGAGCTGACTGCCTGAAATATTCCCTGATCCTGCAGAGTTGTTCATCACAAGGTGAGGAGCAGCAGGAAGGAAACTCGCTTGGATGGAGTAAGGAGTTTGTTCAACACATGGTGGGGAAATAATCAGTTAAGATAACCCAGCATTTAAGCACACACATCTATGAGCATATTCCTCAACATGTAAAACTCCACTTACTTCTCCAAGTAGCATTTCTGAGCAGCCAAGTTCCTGGCACACACTCTTGACGTTCTCACTACTAAGTTAATTTTAATCCCACATCTATGAGCATATTCCTCAACATGTGAAACTCCACTTACTTCTCCAAGGAGCATTTCTGAGCAGCCAAATTCCTGGCACACACACTAACGTTCTCACTACTTAGTTAATTTTAATCCATACACAAGCGAGTAGCTGTAGTAGAATATTCCTGAGGCCACATTATCTCCCTCCACGAGGGTCCTCCAGCAGACCCCCACTCAGTTCTACCCTAAAGCCAACGCTGGGCAGCTTCCAACATCTGCAGAACATTTTTCTTCCCCACTGCACACACCAGCCAAAGAAGGAACAGGACAAGTGGGATCCCCACTGCTTGGGGTGGGATAAAAACAAGCCACAGCCCCCAAAAGCATGCCAAAAATGTGAGTTTGGGCTCCAAGTCAGCATCTACCTGTTGCTTTTCAGCAAAGCTCCAATGCATACGTAGATCCTTACCTGCATGCAACAGAACACCGTGGTGTGGAACACATTTCCATCTAATTAGAATTAGTGTCTGGGATCCCATCCTGCCTGCAAAGCTCCCAGAAGCTATTCAAACCCGACAGTTCAGCAGCAGTCTGATGCTTCTTAAATATATGGGTAAGAGGGTTAAAGCAGTTCAGAAAATAACTGCAGCACAGCTAACTTGGTAAGGGACAGAAAACCCCACCCATGAGCCACTGAGCTCCTCAGTGTCTCGCAGGAAATTCAGTGGGGGCTTCACACTAGTTGGCATTTATGAAGAATAAGCATCTTTAGCACAACTGTCATTTTTCATCAATATTACAGAAAATGTTTTGGAAGAGCTGAGTAAACCCCAGCACCTGCTTCACAGAAGGGGAGACTGACCCAAAGCAGTTATGACAACAGCTCTGGGATGGGGACTGGACCCCAGGCAGCTCTCCCTCCAAACAGGGCACCTGTGTGTACCCAAACACACCATGGCAGCATGAGCCAGAGAACTACTGAGCTCTTCAGGGACACTGAGATTCTTTCCTCTTGCATCTCAAGTGAAATAAGTCCTGCAACAAGCAATACATGCTTTTATCCTTCATCCTGCCTAAAGGACTGAAGATCTAGAGGGAACTGAGAAAACAAACCACTGAAGGTTGCATTTAAGGGGGCTGCGACACAAACACACCGCCTCGTGAAACAAGAAGTCCTCAAGAAGGAACAAAGTGAAGTTTTGAAGTCACTGTGGAGTCCTGACTGTCATTGTACTTGACCAAAGAAAACACCCTGGAAACACCCCTGGGGATCCTTGGGTAAGGAGGAGGATAGCAGCACTTCATGCTGACCCAACACCTCCCTCTGTCCCCCAGCCGTGGTAGGTCCTTGTCCTCTCGCCTACCGTGACCCCTGCTCTCCACAGACACCCTGCAGCACGTTGGCTTTCACCAGTCCTACGTTTTCAGTCTCAAGCATCACACACATGAAACACAGGTAAGCTACACACTTCAAAATATTCAAGCCAGTAAGCCAGAAACAAAATATAAACACGGTGTTAATCTTTTTTGTTGGAATTTTCTGGGGCACCGTTCGCAGCCAGGAGCGGGCACGAGCTGCTGGCTCCTGGGAATGACAAGGAACATGTGGGATAACCATTCCAACTGCAGGTAGCTCTTCAAAGACTCCAACTAAGCCCCCTCTTTGCCCATTAAAATAGAAGGAAAAGCCCTGCGAATGCTTTTTACCAATTTAGGGGGAGCCTGGAGAGCGTTGCAGAGAGCTCTGGAGCAGCCAGTGAAACCAGCAAGAACACCAAGGGAAAAATGTCCTGGGAAAGGTTGAGCTGTTTATGAAATAATTCAGCTCTGGGAGCAAGCAGCAGCAGTTTGGATTGGGTGTCAGCCTGCTGCTGCGCTGCTGGGAGGACAGGAAACTTTGCTTAGAAACTTCAAAAACACATATCTAAAGGAAAAAAAAAAAAAAATCCACACAAGCAAGACTAAAAGAACACGTTCAACCTCCCAGCAACACCACACGTTCCCGGAGGAAAAGCAGGAGCATAAACAGCAAATAACAGATCTTCCCAACAACCAGGAGTTTTTCCTTTTGATGGAGGGCTGCTGGGGAGGGGGGGCTGCTAAACTGGTTTTCCTCTAAGCACTTAGAGTTATTAAAAAAAAAAAAAATTAAATGAAATAAATCTTGTGAAGAACGTATCCACTGTTGTACAACTGTCCCAGAAAACAAAGACCACGGGGAGAAAGTGGCCCATTTTCTTCAGCCTCCAAGAACCCCCTGTACAGGTCATGTTGGCAAAGGCTCCGTCCTACACGCTCCAGAATGAAGCAGCATTGACAGGCTATGAATAAACATCTACTGCTAAAATCATCAGAATACTCCAGTTTTTGGTCCAACGCTAAAACTGACTGAATGACACCAAAGCTGACGCAGGGTTTAGGAGAAGAGCCGTGAGAGAAGTTTAGCTGTGAGTGAGTTTCCCCCTCCTGGACAGGCTGCATCAAAACCAAAAAAAAAAAAGGAGTTTTCTATTTCGGTTCCAGTTATCCCACCAGAGCACAAACCCACATCAGATTTTTTGGGAACCTAAGGTTTGGGAGCTCCCCTAAATGCTGCTCTGTCTCTCTCTCTCCAGCCCCCCTCCAGGGCAGGCTCCTCTCCCCGTTTCTTGTCAGCTCCCAAAAAACACCTTAAAGCGATAATTCCTCACCACATGTTGAAAATATTGTGACTAATAATACACTCCACCCATTTTTTTTTTTTTTTTCCCCCATCACTAAGGATTTCAAAATATAAAACTTGACAAACAGTGAGGGCAGCTAGAGGGAATTTAGCCAGGGAAAGTCAAATTTTAATTCCCATTAAAAGAGGCTATAAAAACATAAAACATTCAAGCAAGGTATGGATTAAAGTGGAAGAGCTAGCCAGTCACAGCAAGATTCTTCCCCAAAATTTTACCTTTTTGGCACTCTTTTGGGGTAAAACAGCTTTTCCTTTCAAACCCCCTGGAAAATAATAAAAAGGGAAAAAATACCCCCTCTGCTTTTTGAGAAAAAGACATTTAATGCATTAGCAGCAGGGCTGGTCCACGTCCACAGAGAAACCACACTTGTAATAAATACTTGATCGAGTTCAAGAACTGAGACCTAGATCTATCTTACAGACACTAAATGCTAAAAATGACCCCAGTGATGCAATTAAAATGCACACGAGAACTTTGGTACAGGTACCTACACCAGCACCACCGTTTGCTAAGCACATCTCCTAATTAGCATGGCTTTAAACAATGCTGATAATAATCCGGTCCTGCAAGGCTTGCCAAATGAATCATTGAGATTGCAAAATAAAAAGCATGAGGAATTCATTAAAGAGCCGTTAAACTCTCCTTTGTTTATCTTTCCCCTGTCAGGTGTAAAAATAAATAAATCCCGGTTTCTAGCCCCAGATTTCCCCCCAACGCTCAGCTCCACAACAACGCGCCCGGGAAGAGCCTCCTCAGGAGGCACCAGGATTTCTTTTTTCCTCCCCCCCTCCGTTTCAAAAGAGAAATCCTCCCACTGTTCCAGTCCTGAAAATCTGCTCCATTCTCTGTTTGTCATCGGGGATTGAGTTATCAGACACTACTTGTATTACTTTGGGAACTGACATGTCTATTTACAGAGACACAAAGGCAATCCAGCAGCACAAGCCCTTCTCCTCCCAGCACCTTTCCCAGCACCTCTCCTCCTCCCCTCGGCCAAATTTCACAAACACTTTCTTCTGGGGAAGGGGGAGGACACCTCACTAGTTTCGCAGCATGACAGAAAACATTTCCAGCCACTTTTGCACTTGTTACAGCCTTATGAAAAATCACCTATATCCCCCCCAAAGAAACAAGCATTATTTTTTCAAGGGTTTTTTTTTTTTCTTCTTCTTTCGTTTGTTGGGTTTTGGATTATTTTTTTTAAAGAGGGTCACTTCCCCCATTTCAGCCTGCAATTAAAATGGAGGCAAGGCCAGGCGATCTATGTCTGGCTTTAGGGGGAGACAATAACCCAAA
>NW_008592231.1:0-336 GCF_000691845.1 Merops nubicus | reverse complement strand
CTGGCGTTAAAAAAAAAAAAAAAAAAAAAAAAAGAGGAGAGGGAGAAAGAGAAAGAGAGACAAGCAGAAAGAGAGAAATACAACATGCTTCACCAGTATTATTACCTCATCCCTTTTTCCAAGCAGTTTTGAACCACACTCCTGACAAACTCTTGGTCCAACTTGCACGGATGCTGGTTTTTAGGGGGCGGAAAGGGTTTTAATGCTGGAGCCGGGATTGAGGCTGGCTATTCGCAAGTGGAGCTGCTGTTAAAATGCCCCCTTGTCTCTTCTCCTCTCCCTTGAGCTGGGTGTTGACGCAGCAGAAATTACCAGCTGGAAAATTCCCCTTTTGGA
>NW_008592230.1:4616-6657 GCF_000691845.1 Merops nubicus | reverse complement strand
GCTCCAGCAGGTCCACATCCCTCTTGCCCCAAGCCACGCCCACTCGGAGGGGCAAACTGGTCTCACATGTACTAGGAGCCCAAAAAGGCTCCAAAAACAAATAGTGTTGGAGAAGAAACAACCAGCTGCCCGTGGGCCCAGCTCTACCTCCAGGCCTTCCTCCACGTCCTTCACACAGCCCTGTGCGTAGGTCTCGAGGGGGATGCTGATCATCTGCTGATGCTTCTGGTCATCCTCAGACCACTGGGCCACCAGACCTGCAGGTGTGGTCAGGGCTCTGGTCATCACCAGGGTGGCACGGCTGGGGCAGAGTGCTGGCTGTGCCCTGGCAGCTGGGGACCTTGTGCCATTTCCCCTGTTTCTATGCAACCCATCTCCAAAAACCCCTCTGCCAAACCAGCTCGTCTGCAGTGAGGTCCCCGACATCTGCAGCCACTCTGTGGTCAGCTGGGCCAGGACCCCAACCCTGGCACTTGATTTGGGGGAGGAGAGAGATGGGGGAGTGGGGAAGAGTGTGGGGCTGGGGAGGAGGCACCTACCACTCCCACTCCATGGCAGCGTGGGGATCTCGAGCGTCTGAGCCACGATGGTGGAGGCAACTTTGTCCCCCAGTGCCCACATGGCATCACTGGGGGGACCTGCAAAGAGGGAGGGAAGGGGTGGGGTTCTGGATGCTGCAGAAAGCTGCTCCCCACTGAGCCAGCACCATCAGTCCATCTGCAAAGAATGGGGGTGAGAAACACCCCCCTCCCCCAGACCCACTGCCTTGTTCAGGACAGAGCTTGATCCTTCTGCAAGGGAAGCCCAGGCTGTCCCCTAGCTGGGGACCCATGAGGTCTGTTCCCACACGACGTTGCTCCTGCATCAGCATGAGCATCACAGAGAAAACCCAGAAACCAGCAGGATCCCTGGGACAGCTCTAGGAAATGGGCCTGGGGAGAGCCACAGGGCAGGGGGAAGAGCCAGACACAAACCCGGCGCTGGCCAGTGTGGTCTCTGGGGAGCCAGCCCATGTGCACACACCAGCCCAGTGCCCACTGCTCCCTCCACCTTACCTAGGAATGCTATCCCGTTTTTCTGCAGCAGCTCTGGCAGCTTGGGGTTTTCTGAGGCATGTCCCCAGCCAGCCCACACCGCCTGGCACAAGAGAGGAGCAGCACGAGCATCACCCTCCTGCACCAACCCCCACAGCACCGTGCCCAGCTCCACCCCAAGGAGCCACCCTGCTTCCCAGCGCCCCTTCTTGGGGCTCTTTGGACCAGATGGTCTCCAGAAGGCCAAGATCCAGCTCCCACCCACTTCCCTCAGCAAAGAGAAAGGTGGGAGGCTGGTGAGTGGGGGCTACCTGGACGGGGACCCGTTTGGAGATGTCCACGATGAGCTCCACGTTGGCGTAGTTGTTGTTGTTGGCCCCGCCGGGGACGGGCACGTAGTGATCTGCCATTTTGATGTACTCTGAAAGACAGAGCAAGGGGGGTGGTGGGAGCCAGTCCCCCGAGCTATACCCACTTGCATGCCTCACCCCCTTGCACCCCATCCCCAAAATCCTCTGTCTGAAGAGGCTGGAAGAATCACTTTACTCCTGGATCCGCACAGAGAGCGGATGACCCTGTGCTGCGCAGAACCGCGTCCCAGGCAGCCCCGCGGGGAGAAGGGAAGGGCTGGGCTCAACCCCAGGGTGGGGAACGTCCCTCCCTGGGCTGTTTTTGGGAGCGACCTGCGTTAGCCTTGAGGTCCTCGGGGGTGACCATGACGACGAAGCGGATGGCCCGCTCGTTGCGGAACATCTCGTAGGCCCAGCGGCGGATGGAGCGCATGCACTTCACCGCGGCGATGCCGTTGTTGGCGATGAGGACCTGGGGGAAGGGGGACGTGGGTCAGCGTTGCAGTGCACCTCTTGGAGACAGAGGTTTCTGTGGCCTCTTTGTCCCCAAACGTGGGCACACGTCCAGAATTTTGCAGCTTTCCCAGGTTGGGGTTGGTTTAGCCACCACAAGACCAATCCCCTAACAGCCATTGGACCCCTGAGCTGTTGGTCAAT
>NW_008592230.1:330-4559 GCF_000691845.1 Merops nubicus | reverse complement strand
GGCCCCAAGGCCACATGCTCTTTCGCTTCTCCCCTGGGGTGGGTGCTGCTTCAGTGCCTGCCTCAGGTGTTTTTGGTTGTTATTTTCATGTTATTAAAACCTTTTATTTTGGAAGAAAGCCATCGTTGCCCATCCCTCCTTTAACCGCCACTGTCCTCCTCTTGGCTGAAGGTACTACTGGGGTCCCACTGGGGGTGTTTTCTTCCCGGGCAAAACCAGCCCTTTAAATATAAAACCCCTTTAAATATATTTTTGAAAAGTAATAGGTCAGGAGGAAACCTCTCCTCTCTGCTGGGCCCTGAGGGATGGGGGTTGGATTCTACAGAGTAATCCGTAAGCATTTCAGTGGTCGTCTTAGTCTGTGATTCAGGAGGAGTTATGGGTGTTCTATCCAACCAACAAGCCTGGATTTCAACTTCATTCACAAAATGAGGCAAGCCTATGAATATTTTCTTGAGTCAGAGCTCAACGATTACACATTAATATGATATTTTCTTGATAATCTGAGCTGGGCACGGGCAGTTAGCTGTGCTAACACGGGTGCCTTCCAACAGTTGGGTGTATGTGCTGGTGGAGCAGGAGGGCACAGGCAGTTAGCTGAGCTAACATGGTTGCCTTCCAACAACTGGGTGTATGTGCTGGTGGAGCAGGAGGCTCCTTAACAGCAGCTTTGATGCCTGGCACAGGGGCTAACGGCCCTTCCTTTGTGCCAGCCATCCAAAGCGGCTGCAAATGCAAAGCCCTCCACGCCAGGGCCACAGACACCTCTGGGCTACCCCAAACCATCACCAGCCAGGAGACCTGGGCAGCACCTAAGGGTGCTGCAGTGAAAAGCAGGCAGCCAGCACCCAGGAGAAGGCAGGGGGAGGTGAGGAGGGCAGAGACCTTCTCGATGAGGCGGGTGCCCCCGAAGCGGGTGATGAACTCGGCCGGGGAGGCGACGCTGAAGTCCCGCTGCAGATCCATCTTCCTGTGCTCACGGCCCCTCTTCAGGAGGTGCAGCCCCGACATGCTGGGCCTGTGTGGGACACAATGCCTGTCAGCAAGTCCACAGCCACACGAGCAAAGCCTTGTCGAGGGTGAGGAGCGTGCTGCTGCTGGCTGGGGCTTCCCGGGGGGCAGGTCTGCAGGAGCCCGGCAGCGGTGGACACCAGGCTCTGCCCCCAGCAGCACTGGACACCAGGCTCTGCCCCCTCTGTGGTTTCACAGAACCATAGTAACACAGCATGTTTTGGATGGGAAGGAACATTCCAAGGTCATTGAGTCCAACCCCCCTGCAGGGAGCAGGGACGTCCCCAGCTAGAGCAGGGTGCTCAGAACCCCGGCCAACCTCCCCTGGGATGGTGCCAGGAATGGGGCAGTGCCCACCTCTCTGGGCAGCCTGGGCCAGGGGCCACCCTCAACATCAGAAATTTCTCCCTTCTCTGTGATCTAAAACTCCCTCTTTTAGTTTTAAACCATCCCCCCTTGTCCTGTCCCAACAGGCCCTGTTCAAAAGTCCATCCCCAGCTTTCCGACAGGCCCCTTGAAGTCCTGGAAGGCCACCAGAAGGTCTCCCCAGAGCCTTCTCTTCTCCATGCTGAAGAACCCAAACTCTCTCCTGCTGGCCTCCCAGCAGAGGGGTTCCAGCCCTCCCATCATTTTTGTGGCCCTTTTTCTTACAAGGAAAGCAATAAAGCCCTTCACTGGACACACAGAGGGAACATCAGGATCCACCTTCCCCACAACCAGCCCCCTGTCCTGCCCTGGGATCTCTCCAAGGACACCAAGCACCCATTGCAACACCACAGAGGACAGCTGGGTCTGGGTGAGTCACATGGGACAAGCAATTTGGGGTGAACAGGACATGTCTGGCACCCCCCAGCAGCTCCAGGTCCACTTCCACTCACTCAGAGGCCACGACACGCAGATCTGCAACCACAGGGAGTGGCCCAACACCTGGCTGCAACACACCAAAGCCCCAGGGTCTGCATTTCAGATTGCTCCTCGGGGTTTTTGGCAGCGTGCTTCCACTCTGCTCCGAGAGCTGGGGAACAGGGACACTCCCACGGGGCCAAAACAGAGCAGGGAGCAGCTCCCAGCCAGCCCAGACCCCATCCTGCCCTTCCCGAGCTGCCCGCCAGGCTCACCCTTCCCACGGGTTTCCACCGAAGGCATTTCCATGCCCTCCAGGGTCTCCTCCTCGATTCACAGCCCTCCGTGCTGCCTGGCAGAGGGACAGAGCAGCCCCTCGCAGCAGCTTCTGCCTCCCACCCCTGGCATGAGGGGCACAGGAGGGTCTGGCAGTGCCAGCAGCACCCCGCAGGCGGGCAGGGCCCTCCCTGCACACGCCTCCCCACGGCTCTGCCCACGCTTCTCATCAACTTTCTATTTTAATTAGGAGGCTCACATGCTTCTCTCACAACCCAGCCAGGTTTTGACTGTTGTTGTCCCATGAATGAGCTATAAATAAGCAAAGGAAGCAGGACCAGCTCCCACCTAGAATGAGCAGATTTCACACAAATAGCACTTGGCACATTTATTTTAAGGAGGGACCTTATTGCAGCCTTCCAGTACCTGATGAGGATCTTTAAGGTCCCTCCCAACCCAAACCTTCCTCTGATTCTATGAAATGTGTCAGAACCCCTTAGGAGGTTGAGAAATACCCCTTTTTCTCCATGCATTCAGGGTATTTTCATGGAATCACTTAGGGTTAAAGAGATGTTAAAGATCATCCAGTCAAATCATTCCCTCAGCACTGCCAGGTCCCCACTGCCCCGTGTCCCTCACCCCACATCTCCACAGCTTGGAAACCCCTCCAGGGGTGGGGACTCCACCACTGCCCTGGGCAGCCTGGCACAGCCCTGGGCAACCCTCAAGGGCAAGAAATTGTTCCTCAGGGACAACCTCAACCTCCCCTGGGGCAACCTGAGGCCTTTGCCCCTTGTTCCTTGGGAGCAGAGCCCGACCCCCCCCTGGCTCCAGGCTCCTGTCAGGAGCTGCGCAGAGCCAGAAGGTCTCCCCTGAGCCTCCTTTGCTCCAGGCTCAGCACCCCCAGCTCCCTCAGCTGCTCCTCCCCACACTTGGGCTCTAGACCCTTCCCCAGCAGCTGCATCCCCCTTCTCGGGCCACGCTCCAGCCCCTCCACGCCCAAGCAGCTGGAGCACTCCATGGAGCAGTGCTGTGTTTATCTCACCCCAGCATGTCCCCCACACCACTCAGCAGCTCTGCCAGGGCCTGTCACACTCCCACTTCCCTCACAGAGCCCCAAACCCCAGCACAAAGCCTGTGCCAGCACACCCATCCCACCCTGCAAACTGCACCAGCAGCAGCCACAAGGCACCAGCGTCAGGAAATTCCCCCCCTGTTCCAGAGCACAAGCAGCAGCAGTTCCCTGTGAAACCACCCAAACCCCAGCTCAGCCAGAGGACACCCTTGGGCTGTCTGACACGTTCCCACAGCCAAAGGTCTTTTATTTTTAACTGGGGGCAGAGCAGCCAGGAGCTGCTGGGAGCAGCGCTTTGTTTCCAGTTATTTATAATGCCCGCTGGGGAAGCTGCCCCACGGCCCTGCCAGTGCCAGGCAACACTCCCTGCAAAGCCACCTGTGGAGCAAAGCTCCTCTGCTTTTCATCAACTCACCTTGAAAACACCAGAGAGAATTTTCTGCCTTGGAGAATTTATCTGTAATTGTTGCAAGGGCACAGGAATGGGCAGGGGCAGCACAGGAGCACCCCACTCCTCCTGGGATGTTCTAAGCTGCCCCACGGAAGCAATAGGACAAGAGGAAAAGGCCTCAGGTTGCACCAGGGGAGGTTGAGGTTGGCCCTGAGGAACAATTTCTTGCCCTTGAGGGTTGCCCAGGGCTGTGCCAGGCTGCCCAGGGCAGTGGTGGAGTCCCCACCCCTGGAGGGGTTTCCAAGCCATGGAGATGTGGGGTGAGGGACACGGGGCAGTGGGGACCTGGCAGTGCTGGGGGAACAGTTGGACTCAATGATCTTAAAATTCTCTTCCAACCAGAATGATTCTGTGATTCTATAATTCCCCTCGTGTGATACCAGGGGCACGTTGGCATCCCCCACATCCCAGAAGGAAAGGGAACCTGGAGCAGAAGTGGGTCCTTGTGGGACCCAGCCCTGAGGGCACAGGGCAACATCTGCACACACAAGGGCACATGCAAGTGCTGGTGCCCTGTTAAAAGGCTCAGCTCAGTTCACAATGTTTACACCCCCAGCAATGCTCACACCCAGT
>NW_008592230.1:0-267 GCF_000691845.1 Merops nubicus | reverse complement strand
CACCCCCTCACCTCCCCAGCAGCCCCAAACCCCCCCCTGCCACACAAGATAATCCCCATTTCCCAACCCAGCCCCATCCTGTGCCACCCACAGCTGGAGCTGGTGAAGGGGCACAGCCCTTCCCAGCTCCAGGAGACAGTGCAGGGACACAGAAGCAGCAAAATAAGAGAGGAAGCTGTGAGAAAATAGGAGCAATTGGGCAATTCAGCTGCAGCGCTGGGGGCTGCGTGTGAAGGAGCACGGTGCACGCTGACAGCGCTTCCCACC
>NW_008592229.1:0-297 GCF_000691845.1 Merops nubicus | reverse complement strand
TGGGTCGGTGGGTAGAGGCCTCGGGATCCTGCTTTCCATCCCCCAGGTCGGCATCGCTCCAGGGGATGCCGGAACGGGCTGGAGAGAAGCTGCTCCCTCCGAAGCAGGGGATGAGGAGAGCAGGATCCAGCCTCCTCCCCCTGGAGTCACCCATCCCGTGTGCAGGCACAGCAAGAGGAAGCTGGAGGGAGGCTTCCATGCTGTGGTTGTCCCTGTGCTCCAGGGGCTGCTGGATTTGGGACAATCCCCCGGGCAAACGGGGGGAACTGAGGCATGGGGGGTTTGTGCGTCACCCGC
>NW_008592228.1:286-7564 GCF_000691845.1 Merops nubicus | reverse complement strand
AGACGGTGCCTGGGGCATGGGTGGAGGATTGGGAGGGCAGACGAGGGTGTAGGTGTGTACGGGGCCGGAGTAGAGTGGGTCCTGGGGCAGAGGCGGGCTGTGCGGGGTTACGGTGAACAGGACGTAACCCCTGCGGGGTTAGGGAGAGGTTATGGGGTGTAGGGCAGTCAGAAAAGGGGATGTCAGACGGCTGGGCTGGGTGTAGGCATGAAGAGATGAGTTGAGAAGGGCTGCAGGAGTGTGGTGAAGGCTCAGAGTGGGGCCTGGGCCCTGGTGACACTTGTTCATGGGTCTGAGGTGCCCCAGACATCCATCTGTGTCTATGTGACCTGATAAACTCAGGGGTCTCTGTGGAACACATCTGGAATGCTGTGAGCGTGTAGCATGAAGCATTCCCATGGTTTGCAAACACACCCCAAAATGTCAATGAAATACAGGGAGAGGCATGCGTATAGGATGCCCCTTGCTGCAGAAACTGCTCTGACTGGTGCTTGCCCCAGAGCTCCGTGGGCAGTTGAGGACAACCTGTGCCGCTGAGGAGTACGTGAGGGTGGTATCTCCAGCCTGTGCGTGTCAGATCCCATCAGCACTTGGGAAGGTGCTGAGGGCCCGACATGGCACCTGAGCAGTGGGAAGCAGTGTCACAGGCATCCACTTTACACTGTGATGGAGAAGGTGGCTCCTGTGGTGGAGTCCACAGTTTGTTTGGCGGGTTAGGATTTGAGGATCAGAGCTGGAGTTGGCCGGGGCATTGGCTGAGTGTTGTTTCAACATCTCTTGAGTTGCCATGGTGTGATTTGGGGTCATCATTTGGGAGCTGAGAGCCAGCCCTCAGGGTGTCACAATGTATTTCTGAGGCTGTGGGTGAGGACACTGGACCCCTGGCATTACACTCATCTTCTTGTGCTCAGCGAAGGCCTGCTATTTTTCCCCCAGTCAGCCCAAATTTTGCTGCCCTTTACCTTCTTTTTACTGGTCCTGGGAAATTGCCAGAATTGTTTTCTGGGAGCCTTGGGAATCTCCAGGCTGCTGGCATACTGCTGCATGTGCTTGTGAACACCAGAATGTTTCCTCTGGCCAACCCAAATAATTGGGAAGGTGGATTTTGGGCGTTCCAGGAGTGCTGGCAGCGGCAGGACTGTGTCTGTCATGGATGCTGAGGTAATATGAAATATTGAAATGAATCAGAGGAAAAATGCAGCTGGAAGGGACCCCTGGAAGTCTCCGGCCATGGCACCACATGGGACCTCTGGTGGCAGCAGGTTTCCTTGTTTCCTCTCTGCTCTTCTCAGCCAGAACTAACCTGTTGATTTTGTTCCTTCCCAGGTCTCTTCACACTCCTGGTTGAAGATTTTGGTGAGTGCAAGAAACCTTCCTGGGGAGTTGATTTTGTGTTCGATATCACCCCACGTCCTCTCTGGTGGGCTTTACACCAGCTTCTACCATTTTTTTGCAGGGGTCAAGGGAGTGCAGGTTGAAGAGATTTATGATCTGCAGAGCAAATGCCAAGGGTAAGTCACAGACGTGGAATTGTGAGTTTTATTAAGCAGAATGTGTCTGGGGCTCGAGCTCATGGCCAGGCGTTCAGAAGGGCCCGTGGGTCATGGATGTCAGCATGGTACAGAATGAAGCAGGAGTGCTTCGTCGGGTTTGGGACAGATGGGTGATCCTGTGCCTTGAAAAAGTCCCCGTGGAGCAGGTGGGAGACATGCTTCAAGGGAGTCATCTCCTTTTCCCCACAGAGGGGTGCAGTGTGGGTACGCTTGCTGCGTGGGCTTCCTCCCTATCTTGGGGCTTTGAAACAGCCTCAAGGGCCATGGCTGTCTTAAAAGCTGTTGTCTGAAGTCCTCTTGAATACAACCCGTGTTTAAAAGGAGGTGTCATTTGTTGGCCAGGCACTATTCTGCAGGTCAGTCAGTGTCCAGAGGTGGATTTAACCACCTGTTTCTTTGTCTTGAGTCTCTTAAGACCTGTTAAAGCCAAAAGTTTTCAAGCTTGATTGTTGGCTGAGCCTGGAGCACCAGTGCAGACGAGTGTCCTTGGTAGTGTGGGGCTGGGAGGACTTGGGGCAGGGCTGGTTGCTTCCAGGAAGATGGGGCTGCTGGTTCTGCCTTTCCCTTCTGCCTTTGTGTTGCCTGTGGTTTGAAATGGAGGTTTTCTGGTGCTGGGCAGAGCAGCCCTGCCGGTGTGGTCCATCCACAACAATGCAGCTGCCGACTTCTCTCCGCAGCCCTGTGTATGGGTTCATCTTCCTGTTCAAGTGGATTGAGGAGCGCAGGTCCCGGCGGAAGGTCTCTACCCTGGTGGATGAGACATCGGTGATCGACGATGACATCGTTAATAACATGTTCTTTGCTCACCAGGTAGGCTGGAGGTGAGGGGAGAGCGTACGTGGGGGTGTCTTGTGTGATGCCCCAGGGAAGCCACATGGTGCTGAGAGGCTGCACTGCTCCTGCTGGTCTTGAGGAAAGCTCTCTTTTCCTGGGATTCTCTGTCGTGAGCTCCAGGTTGGAGGGAATCCAGCAAGGGCTACGAGCAGGTGCTCACAGGGGCACGTTGTGGCTCCCTGAACGAGACCAACCTCCCCTCCTTTGAGAGCCAAGGTCAAGTCACCACTCCCACGAGTGGTCCTCATGTCAATACATTTTAATTGATTACTGTTGACTCTGAGGGGTTGTTGGAAGGGTTGCCCAGTTCATGTGAGTTAATACGGTCCTTGTGTCACCCTCCAGCTGATCCCCAATTCCTGTGCCACCCACGCCCTGCTGAGTGTCCTCCTGAACTGCAACAATGTTGACTTGGGCCCCACGCTGAGCCGCATGAAGGACTTCACCAAGGGATTCAGCCCTGAGGTGGGGCTGGGGGCGTGCAGGGCTGTGCATGGGTGCTGTGTGGGAATCTGCCTCTTGCTCCCCTCTTGGGCTCCTTTCCAGCCCTTCCTGGCTGTGTGCTGTATCTGCATTGTCTCTTCTCTCTCATCTTCATCTTCACGATCACCATCATGAGGGTGGTGAGACACTGGCACACGTTGTCCAGAGAGGTGGTAGATTCTCCAACCCTGGAACCATTCCAGGTCAGGTTGGACAGAGCTCTCAAAGTCGGTGATCAACAGTTCTCTCTCCTGCCTTTAGACCTGTCTTGAAGTCTGTGTTTCTCTCTATCATTTTTTAGCAGAAATTCTGTGTTCTTTTCATCTTGGGTTTCACCCGAGTTTCTTGGGTAACTCAGCAGAGCAGAGAGGCGTGCCTGAAAGTTGCTCTCCCAGCCCGTATATGATTGGAGGGAGCAGGAAGCCGGTGGGTGAAGCATTTTCTTTGTTTCCTGCCACTTCTCAGTCGTTTTCCTCTCTTGCTCTTCCCTGCAGAGTAAAGGCTATGCCATCGGCAATGCCCCGGAGCTGGCCAAGGCCCACAACAGCCATGCCAGGTGGGTGAGGGGGCTCTGGCTCCCGCTGGAGGAGGCAGGCTGCCCGCTGAGCTCTCTTCTCCTGCCCCCACAGGCCAGAGCCACGGCATTTGCCAGAAAAGCAGAACGGCATCAGCGCTGTGCGAACCATGGAGGCCTTCCATTTTGTCAGCTATGTCCCTATCAAGGGACGGCTCTTTGAGCTGGATGGGCTCAAGGTCTATCCCATTGACCACGGTAAGAGCCCATCTGTCCCTATTAATTAATGCAGTCAAATAGATGCCCTGGTGTGTCCAAATCTAGGTGTTATTTTTCCATCACCGCTTAGCTTTGGCTGATGTTTGTGGAGAATCTTTCCAACAATTCTCAGATTTGTCCTGAGTTTTGAGAGCTCATTTTGGAGGCTGCCGTCTGGGAACTGTGTCTAGAAGCCAATTATTTCTAAATACACTGCGTTGCTTTTTCCAGCCTTGACATTTCCTTCCTCCATTGCTCAAGTCACAAGGTTCTTCTGCAGCTCTGAATTAACTCAATATCACAAGCAGAAGGGCTCTCCTCATTGCCATCTCCTTGTGTCAAGTGACCTGTGCCCATTGACGCACAAGGTCCTGGCAGAGATTTATCCCCATTAGGACTTTGCTTCTGTCTGTCAGGCCCTTTGGTAAGCTGCCCTTTTGATGTGCCTGGGGTACTTAGGCATGGCACTAAATCCCAGGGATCTCCTTGGACTTCCTGAGCCCTAGAGCCTGTGAGTCGCTTGTGGCCTTTAGGGTTCAAAATTCACCTTTGCACCCTGCAGATAGCTCATGTTTTCCATTTGGAAGGCAGAGGCAGGGGGTTCCACGTGTGGGCTGACGGCATGGTCCTCCTGCCTCCTGGGCCCCTTCTTGACTCACTCCCTAGTATGTAAGGGAGACGTGAGATGGCCTGTCGTGGGGATGGCAGGATCTGCTCTGTGAGTCTGAGGTGGGAGCCTTTCCTGCTTTGCCGATTCCAGCCCTGTCTCGTTACCACAGGGCCGTGGGCTGACGACGAGGAATGGACGGACAAAGCCAGGAGAGTGATCATGGAGCGCATCGGCCTGGCCACTGCTGGGTAATGTCCTGGGCCGTGGCGCAGGCACTGGCCGCTCGCTGTTTTTCCCTGGATTATTTCTGTGGTGGTCTCTCCGCAACAAGCTGCGGAAATGAGGGTGGAGAATGTTGCTTGGGGAGAGGTGCAGGTGCGCTGCCTCCCCGCCTTCTCGTGCCTCAGTTTGCCTGCCTTTAGAGCACGCAGAGTCCCTGCAAAAGCCTGTGCAGGAGAAGAGTGGCCAGATGAGGTCCCTGTTAGCTTGAGTCCATAGGAGAGGGAATGGTGCTTCTAGTCCTGAACTGGGCCTCTTGGATGCTTGGGTGTGAGGGTGACCAAGCACTGGTACAGTTTGCCCAGAGAGCTGGTGGAGTCGTCATTCTTGGAGATACTCAAAGGCCATCTGCATGTGCTCCTGGGTGACGCTGCTGGAGCAGGGGGTTGGAGTGGATGACCTCCACAGGTCCTTTCCTACCTCAACCAACCTCTGACTCTATGAAGGGGGTTTTGTGTTGTGGCTGAAGCAGCCTTGCCATGCTGCTTCAGCCAGTGTGAAGCTGAGCTGATTTTGGGGGAAAAGCCTCCTGTGTGTTGGTGTTAAACGCCAGGGCTGGGGCGGCACTGCCTGGGAGGTGCCCGCAGGAGGTGTGTGGGGCATGGCTGGCAGCCTGAGGAGCCCCCGTGCCTGGAGATGGGCTTTCCACCACCAGCTCGTGGTGACGTCTGCTATCCCTTCCTGCAGGGAGCCCTACCACGACATCCGCTTCAACCTGATGGCGGTGGTGCCAGATCGGAGGATGAAGTACGAGTCCAAGCTGCACATCCTGAAGATGAATCGCCAGACTGTGCTGGAGGCCCTGCAGCAGGTGGACAGCCCAAGCCTTGAGGGAGTGCAGGCCTGGTTTTGAGTGCTGTTTTCAGCACCATCTCCCTGTGCTGTGGGGGGCCTGGATTTGGGGATTTGTTTGGCCTTGGGATTTGTTTTACCTTGGGAAGTGCCTTCTGGGAAGAGGGGGAAACCAGCCTCTCTGCTGGGCCTCGTGCTGCTCTCCTGGGAGGTTACCCATGGCATTCTCAGTTGATTGTGCATGTGGACGCTTGGTAGTTGACTCGCCCTCATGAGTTCTGCAGGGCTCAAGTGGGAGGGATGTGGTTTGCATCACCCTGGTCCAGCACTCAAGTGTCTGCCATTTGCCTTTAAGCTTATCCGAGTAACTCAGCCTGAGCTGATCCAGACCCAGAAGACACAGGATTCTCAGCCTCCTGAAGAGGCAAAGCCAGCCACCAGCAAGACTGTGCCTCCAGTGAGCCCCCATCCAGGTAGAACCCTGTACGGGCAGTGTTGCCAGCCAGCCTGGCCTGCCGTGGAGCGAGCACAGCCTGCTGACAATAGCTGGCTGACCTGGAACTTGAAGCAGTTTTATGGCCAGCTTCACTTCCTTTTCTCCAAGCCCAGCTCCATGTGGCCCTGCTGGGCTGTGGTAGAAGTCTCTGTGCTTGGGAGAAGCGTTAGAGGGACATGGATCTTGAAAATGGATGGGCTTGGGGACACTGGTGACAGCTGGAGGTGGCATGGGAAGTGGGTGTGATGGTCTGGTGAAGCAAAAGAGCTCTTCTGCGTGGGGTGGGTAAGGGGTGGCGGAAGACCAGTAAAGTGACAGTGCTGGAGGTGAAAGGCTGTGCTGTGCTTGTACAGCAGATGGCACCGGTGAGCCCGCCAGCCAGGGCCACCCTGTGGCCACGCAGAGCCCACCCAACAAATCCAAACCGGTGGCAAAGATGTCAGCGAGCAGTGTCAACGGGGCACCTCCAGCAAACCCCAACCCCATTGTGCAGCGGTTGCCAGCCTTCCTGGATAATCACAACTATGCCAAGTCTCCCATGCAGGTAGGCCGGAGTGCCGGGCCAGCAGCACGGCCGACTCGAGGTGGGTCTCTCACCTCCAGGGGGCAGCACTGAGCCCGTTCCTGGCCCTGCAGCCTGCCTGCCCTGCTACCAGCCAGGCTCTGAGTAAAGACTGACCTGTCAAAACAGGTTCACGTGGATCTGCTGAGAAAGAGGTGAAGGAAGGGGCTCTTCTACTGTTGAAAGGGGCAGGCCCTGCTGCTCGGCTGGACCAAGGACGTGGCTGCTGGGCTCATCGTTGCCCTTGTCCTGCTGCTGGCAAGCCATCAGTGACCATCGGTGATGGTGTTTTGCAGGAGGAGGAAGACCTTGCAGCAGGAGTGGGTCGCAGCCGGGTCCCAGTCCGGCAACACCAGCAGTACTCAGATGATGAGGATGACTACGAGGATGATGAGGAGGATGAAGTTCGTAATGCCAACTCAGCCATCAGGTGACGGGCTTGAGCTGTGGGTGTGGAGCTGATGTTTGCAGGACCGCCAGCAGCGACTCCCAGATCTGTTCTGGAGGGTTGATAGTTGTGTTGGAGCCTGCACCTGTGTGTGCAACTAAGGCTGTTCTCTTCACCTGCTATTTGATTGTCCACTTGCTTGATTTTGTGAAGCCCTTGAGTAGCTCTTCACAGCCAGCCCTGCATCTTGGCTGCCCTGAGCATACTCAAGTTGGGGAGCAGGCGCTGGGGACCCTGGTTCCCCACTGCCAGTTGCCAGGTCAGCTCCTGGGGACAGTGCTGGTGTGCTTGCACTGCCAAAGGGCAGGAAGGTGGGGTCACAGTGAGGGTACTTTTGGGGCTTCTGGAAGAAGAGCAGGGGCATGCAGCACGCTGTGCCACCTGGCTGTGCACAGGTGCCCACAGCCAAATGGTTTGGTGGCGTTAGGGTGCTCCCAGAGAGGCTGGTG
>NW_008592228.1:0-274 GCF_000691845.1 Merops nubicus | reverse complement strand
CGTCGCTCATTTCATCCCAGCAGACAGCCTGGAGCACTGGGTGCAGGGCTGGCAGTGCCTGTGCTGGGCCCCCACCTCCTTCCATCAGTTGCTCACCTTCCCTGCTGTGTTCCTGGGCAGGTACAAAAGGAAGGGGCAGGTAAAGCAAGAGCACGTGGCGGGGGCTGCAGATGGCCAGCTCTCTGTCCTCCAGCCCAACACCATCAACGTCCTGGCTGAGAAGCTGAAAGAGTCTCAGAAGGACCTTTCCATTCCCCTGTCCATCAAGACGAGC
>NW_008592227.1:0-1093 GCF_000691845.1 Merops nubicus | reverse complement strand
GATGTTGCCCAGGGTTTTGTAGCACTCGCTGCAGTACAGCCCTGGGGAAAATGGGGCCGTGAGAGGGGTTGGGGTGTTTGGGTGGTGGGGTGGGTGTCCCCAGGCTAGGGGGGCTCCTGCCTTTGCAGCCGGGCGTGGTGCAGGGGATAAAGTCTGGCTGCTCCACCATCCTGCAGGCCAGGCACTTGCGCTGGGTGCCGAAGAGCCGAGCCAGGTAGGCACAGGCAGGCAGCCTGCAGGCAGAGAGATGGCATTGCCCTATTGCAGTGTCCAGCAAGGCACTTATGGGGTTGGGATCGCTCCGACCCCATGGATTCATCCCCCAGGGGAGCTCACCTGGAGGCGAGGAAGAGGAGCATCTTGTTTTGCCTGGCGTCAGCCTTGTGTTGTGTGGCAGCTTGGTGCAGGGCGTGGGCCAGCGCTGCCCGCCGTGCCAGGATGGTGCTGTGGAGGTAGGACGTGCGCTCCTGGCACGGCAGGGATGGGGTGAGGGCAGGCGGCTGCCATGGGGTGCAGGCAGTTGGGGCTGGGGGAGCTTCTCACCTGCTCACGGTACGGGTAGTAGGCGGCACACACCGCTCGGCGCAGGCGTGCCACGTAGCTGCCAAAGACGGTGATGAAGAGGCAGATGCCGTAGAGGAGTCCTGGTGGGAAGAAGATGTGTCATGCAGGGGCGAACCCCCATGGAGCCCCCCACCCCTCTAGCACACCTCACCCATGGTGAGGTAGGTGCTGTAGTCAGGCTCCACGGGCTGGAGGAGGCAGCGCTGGGAGAGCACTGAGACGTTGCCCCGCTGCAGCATGTCGAAGGCAGAGACCAAGTCCCGGAAGATCTCACTGGCATAGCCCGTCCCGTTGACACTGACACTCAGCTCCTCCGGCGCTGTGGGGTAAGCGGCTCAATCCTGGGGCTCGGGGCACCCACCACCCCAAAGCCCCAGCCCCCAGCCTGCAAAGCACCCAAGGGTGCTGCTCCAGCACAGAGGGTGCTACTCACCCCTGGCGACGATCTCCCCCTGCAGCTGGTGCCGGACCAGGTCGAGCATCCAGAAGAGGCTGTAGTCGGCCAGGATGGTGCTGAGCCCCAGCAGCA
>NW_008592226.1:0-13755 GCF_000691845.1 Merops nubicus | reverse complement strand
CACCACCCCCCCCCTCAAACCAGTACACAGCTGGAATTTTTCTGTTAGTCAACGAAATTCAACAATGAGAAACCCACCTCAGAATGCTCAACAGTACAGCTCTGACTGAGACAATCCAATTTCAAAGCCACTTCCTACCTGATTAGGTCTTCCAATCTGAGGACAATCTTTATAATTCCTGGCTTAAAACAAAAACAACTATTCCTTGTCAAATCCATGCCAAATAGTTAAACCTAGACATTTTTTTATCTTTTGCTGTGTTTTTACTGAAAATGGAGGGGAGGGAAAACACAACAACTTGATAGTTTTATCTTTGTTTTTAGGCAACCAAGTGCAAAATTTTCAGATTGGGTGGATTTTTATCACACTGAAAATATCATTATTCATGTATTCTGATTATGGAAAGAAAGTGCCCCTACCTTCTGTATCAGGTTGTAATTTAAAATTTTAATATACTAGAGTAGTCATTGCAAGAGGGTAATAGGTTTGTCTGGTTTAGATAGTTTTCTTCCCTGTTAAGTAATGCATGCTCAGCTCCTACCTGAAATTGTCTAGTTTCAATTTGCAGCCAGTGGAATTTTCTTGCTGCATTGAAAATCCTTCTACTACTTTAATTTTGTTCTCTGAAACAGTTATAATCTATGACCATGGCAACACATAATCTTGGTCTGCTGCCTTTTGTCAGCTTTTAGAGAGAGTATAAACTTGTTTAGCTTTATTACTGAAGCTGATAGATGCAAAAGACATAGAGTATATCAAAATATATTTGAATTATAGCCCTTCTGACAAACAAGCAAATCTCAGGAAAAAAAATAAAATTGTCCTTTGTGTTTAACTGTTTTGCTGTAAAAAGCAGAAAATTTTTTTTTTTACAATGCCCTTCTAGTTGTTTTCATTATTCTTTTTTTTTCTCCAGGAGCTATAGAATCCATCATGTCTCTGAAGGGGAGCTATCTTTTTGTCAGATTAACTTAGAGATCACATTTCCCTGTAAAAGCACAAAAGCATGGTATAGAAATATCACCAAAGTGAAGGTCCCCTTTGCCTGTACTGGTTTTGGCTGCATATGTTAGAAACAACAGATTCACCCTGTCTTTTAGATATTACAATGTAATGAAGAATTGCTTTTGACAATTAAAAAAATAAAAAATTAAAAAACTAAACTGCCCTCAAAAGAAAGGAGGAAAAAAAATCCCAATGTGAGTGGATAGTGGTTTTAGGGAAAGGGACTCAGTATTAAAAGGATTGCCTGTTTATAGTGAGGGCAAATGGAAAAAAGGACCTTTTCAAGTAACAAAAGAGGCTTGACTGAAATAAGCTGAATTGATTAGATCATTCCTATTGACATTTTCCCATAGTTAAAGGTTCATTGGAGAGAGACCACAAGTCCTACTGTATGTCCTTTTTAGAAGAAAATACAATACTTTAAGGAACTCTTTCAGTCTCTTGTGTCACAAACATTTTTCTTTTTCTTGGAGTTCTGAGAGAGAAAGCTGTTCTTCAGTGTAATGCATAGTTCATATGAGGTATAACCAAAGGGGTCTTTTTCATTATCAGGTGTCTATTCATAAAACGCAGAGAAGTTTACAAGATACTGTAACATGCACCTTCCCCAGAATATAGAATTCTTATTATTTCTAATTATAAATTATTATAAATTAGTTGTCAGGACACGGCCCTAAGGTTGTGAAATCTGGCTTTCAGTCCCTACTTAAAGGTTACTTGCTCCCCTATACGAAGACTCAGAGTAAAAAAAAAACTTACTTCCACACAGCTTAAAGTCAGGGGATACTCTTACACACTGGGAAATGCACTATTAAGTCTCTTGATGTTAAGCTAGATACTGAACTTGTTCCCCTTGTGTCCTTCTGCTGCCTGAGAAGTAAGAGCTTCTGATTTCAACTTCTTGGACCTTATTTTATTCCAAGTTCAATATTTATTGCTAGGAAGAATAGAAGAAACCATATTAGAAAAAAGATTTTTTTTCACAAAAAAAAAAAAAAAAGACATATGTCATCCTACATGATTTAAGTAGTATAAATACTCTAATCCATTTTCTGTACTACCAGTATTTTTTTTTCTGCCACTGCTCAGAAGACAAAAAGCTTGAAGAAAGGCCAATATCTGTTTTATGCCTCCCAGGTATCTTATCGTAGCAGAGTAATATACAGCTAGAAGAACATGACCAGTTTCTGCTTCCTTTCAACTAGTTTGGCACTGCAGTCCAAATACAGAGCTAGAAAATTGCACCTTGTCCTGACTTTGGCTGGGATAGAGCTAATTTTTCTTCTTAGCAGCTATAATAGTTCTGTGTTTTGGATTTGGTATAGGAATTTGTATGAGAAGAATGTTGATAATATACTGATGCTTTTAGTTGTTGCTAGGAAATCAAGGACCTCTCAACTTCCTATGTCTTGCTAGAGTGCAGATTCACAAGAAGCTGGGAGCATAGTCAGAGCAACAGACCAAAATTGATCAATGGGATATTCTACATCATACAACGTCATATTCAGTCTATAGAGGAGCATGAGCCAGGAATCTGGGGCTTTCCCAAAATTGTGGTTTCAGGATTTTCTTTCCTCTGGGATCACTAGCTGGGATCGGGCTGAACATTGGTCAGTGGGTAGGGAGCAGCTGCATAATGCATCACTCATTTATATATTCTATTATCATTAGTGTTATGTATTCTTTTTTTAAATTTTATTTTAGATATTAAATTGTTTTATCTCAATCTATGAGTCTCCTCTCTTTTAGCCCTCCAATTCTCCCCCTACACCCTGGGGCAGGGGAGGGTGAGAAAAAAAAAGAGAAAAAAAAAAAAGAGGAAAAGTTCTCTTTCAGTTTAGGAGCAATATTAATAACAAAATCTGAAAGAGCAGACACTGAAAGCAGCATAGCATTTCAGCCTCTGTTTGAAGGTGGAAACACCCAAGTGTTGAAGTGCTCCTACCACTATGTAACTATTGAGCCTATTAAGTTGCACTTCTATGAGAAATTATTTTTTAAAACTTAATGTCTTTTTGTCCATTTTTATTTAATTATGGTTACAGATGAATGTCCTCATTCAGTATTATTATTTATGAATTATAGAAGAGAATGACCTCAGCAGCATGACTGAAAAGATAGAAAACGAATATGATTCTGTTATAGGTTATTGCTGGTCAGTGTCTTTGTTCACTTTGATTTTTGTTTTCTAATTAGTTATCTAAAAACGTGCAAGTGCTTTCTGGGGATTTTATAATGTTTAAAAATAGCACAGGGCATACATAAAAGAACAAAGCAGCCTCACTTTCACAGATACAGTTTAGGATGTAGTCAAACAGCAAGTTCTAAAGGAACACCTGCACTGAAACCTTGCCCACCACCTCCTACTCATTCTTCTCTGGCAGCAAGCCTGATCTGGGCTGCCAGCTCTCCTCCGTAAGCAAGGACAGCTGCAGGAGAGAAAGAAAGCTCATCTTCATCAAAACACTCTTTGAAGCTCTTCTGAGGATAAACATTCTTCATTTATTAACAGCTTAATGCTTTGATAAAAGCTCACTTTGTTAAGTAGTTTGGCTTTCAAGAACTGCCCACGTAGATATTTGCATGAAGTTTATAAGGACTTTCAGACAACATGGGATTGCCGGAAATATTGCTGAAGGCATAGAAATAAAAACAGAGACCATATTCCTACTAGGAAAAGAGAGGAAAAATCAAAGGAAACTTATGTTTTTTTTGCAGGCTTTACCATTTTCTGAATTATCACTCTGTATGAAAGTGCCATTATATATAACGCTGAATAGCTTTGTGTTTGATTTTGAGTAGGTCAGTGCAAAGGAAAGTTTAATGTGATATATGCTGTTATACCTATATGAAGGCAAAAAATAAAAAAAAAAAACCAAACATTTCAAACCTAGTGGAACTTAATGGAGCAGACACTTGCATATCCAGGGGGAAAAGGAGTCCAGACAAGAAGTACTGTCTAGTCATAACTCATGTAACTAATTGGTTTAAGTCATAATTTCTCCTAAGTGCAGAAACAGGCAACTAAAATTCAGTGCAATGTGGCTTTAGGAATAACAAAATCTTATAAATCATTGATATCTGTCTTCACAGTTGCCTTTAAAGTACTGCTGCTGCCTTCTTATCAGAGTGAAGATGAAAGGCTCAAACACCCCAAAGTGATTATCCAATTGACTATCCAACTGCATGAACTAAATAGTTTGATTTATCTTTTTAGGAATTAGTTCTCAAATTTTCCATGGCAAAACCCTCTCTACTCTTCATGTTTCATGAAACAATTTATATCATATATTTTACACATTGCAAGGAAAAGCATTTATTTTGATGGTAGACAGACTTTCTCATGTGAGTCTAGATTAAAAACAGAGGTTTGGTTTTTCTGTTTGCTGGTTTGTTTTTAATTGGAGCAATTTAGAATAACTTTTTAGTTTATTGAAAATATAGTGCTTAAAGTCTTCAGATTCACAGAGATTTTAAGAAGATTTTTAAGGCTGAAAGAGCTGGGACTGCTTAGTCTGGAGAGGAGAAGACTCGAGGGGGTGGGGGGTGGGTCTTATCCAGGTTTAAAAATTCCCAGTATAGTGGGGAGAGGGTGAAGGAGAGAAAGTAAGACTCTTTTCAGTAGTTCATTGTGACAGGACCGGAGACAATGAGCACAAACTGATGCACAAGAGGTTCCCTCTGAACATCAAGAAACACTTTTTTACTGGGAGGGTGACTGAGCCCTAGCACAGGTTGCCCAGAGAGGGGGTGGAGTCTCCACCCTTGGAGGTAATCAAACTCCAGCTGGGCATGATCCTGAACAACCTTCTCTAGTTGACTCTAACTGAGCAAGGAGTTGGACTAGATGATCTCAAGAGATCCTTTCCAGCTTCATCCATCTTGTGATTCTGTGAAACACCTCCTGGATGAGAACATTGGCTAAGGGCCAGGAAATGCTATCCATCCACTATGATAAGGAACATCACTACACTGAGTATCCAAAGCAGTTGCTTCTATATGTTGACACTCTGTTAACACTAGGATAAGTATAAATCATTTTATGAGACTCAGCATTGTGATAAGTAGGTATTTACTTTTCGCTGTAGTTCATGTAATTGATGGGAACTATCTCCAATCTTGCAACAAATATACTGAAGAGATTTGTACAGAAATCCTCAGATAAGATTTAGAATAGTCTATGACACATAGGGTTTTCAAGATAAGAGATATTTTAAATTTATGTTGATGAAATTAATTTAACCTTATACACACAGATGATAATTTCTGGTTAGATTCCAATCACATTTTAAAGCATTTTAATGCTTCTTTTTTCTCTATTGAGTTAAATCAGAGTGGTAGGTAATGGACAATAAAATAAAAATTTTACCCTGTTCCTTCCCCTCCTTGATCCCCTTCCCTGCCAAAAAAAAAAAAAAAAAATCTTCCTTTCAACTGGAATAATTAGTACAACTTAGTGGAGTTGTAATAAATATTGATATGAATGAAGCTTAAATTTAAGAAGCTAAAGATTTTTTGTGAGAAAACAAAACAAAAATCTCATTGATTTCCTATAAATATTTCTTTACCTTTTTGTTCAAGATATAAATAATGACAAAGTATCTGATTTTCACAACTATTACTAGGGGGAAAAAAAAAAAAAGTCTTATTTTATCAGCTAAAAGATACCCTCACTGGGAAAATATTATACAGTGTCTTTTCATTCCTGGAAGGAAGTATCATAATTAATTTATAGCTTTCACTCTTAAAATATGAAATCCTGTTCATTCAGCATTTAAACAGCTTTTGCATCTTGTACAGAGGGAGTCAACTGTGTCAATAATTTAGCACACTACTTGTGTTTTGTTAATGTTGGTTTTGGCATGAGTCTTGAGAGCTTCATACAGCTGGGAAGAAAAATAAAGTTGCTCAAGTAATTTATATGGTAGAATTCTATACACACTGTGTTTCCAACGTTCAGGAAAATCTTGAAGTCTCAGGCTTAATGCATTTTTCCATAGAAGTAGTCAACATGTCTCACTAAATGAATAACTCTAATAATGCTTCTAGCATTCCTGAAAATCATGTGGCCTTATTTTTTGTTACGTTTTATGTTTATTGGAAGGACTGATGCAATTAAAAATTGTCAATTCTGCTGCCAGTTACTTAGTGAGGAGAGCTGGAGATATTTAATTGAAAGGGTCAGCCACTGAACTGCTAGGCATAACTATGTTCAACAAACTCAAATATACACACTAGGAACAAAGTGATGTGTTCCCTCCATGGTTCTGTACTGAGCATCTAACAGAACAGTGCTGCACATTGTGTCTTCTTTTTAGTAGGGAACAGAATAAATCGAAGGGAAAAAACAGACAAGGAAAAAGAGATCCTGAAGCATTTCACAGATTTCCTCTGGCTCCTCAAAGCTTAAATGAGAGATCAGGGGTTTTGTAGTTAGTCAGAAGAGTTGGAGTTCCTTAAATATCTTCTTTTGCCAGGTATTTCACAGAATATAAATTGTATTTTTTTTAAATGGATAAAGCACTAACCACTAACAGGTTTAAGGTACTAGCAATAAAATAGTCATTTTGCTAGCAAATAAAATAATCATTATAATGATTATTATCTATTACACTTTCCATCTTTAGTGTGCTTCTGAATGGCAGAACACAATTAAGTAAGCTTTGTCCAGCTACACCTCAGGATTACAAGGCAATGCAAGGAGACGAAAGTTCAAGAAGTTGTACTTACTAAGTGTGAAGAAGATGTAAGACTTCCAGATATATGGATACACATGCTGATGATCCTCTTTGAAACTTACTGACTTCAAAGGGGCATTTTCTGTAAGATTTCCTGCTAGTGATTGCTGTGGAAGGATTGTGATTATTCACATGTAGAAAGGAAACAAAAGATTGAAAAATTACTGACAGATAGGCAGAAAAAAAAAAAAAAAAAAAAAAAAGGAATTATTGATGAAGCAGCTAGGCAGAATCCATAGTACTTGACAGCATCAGACTTGTTTTTGACAAACAGCCTGACTCTGGAAGGCAAGAATATTGCTGTAGTTAACAATATAACAACATAGAACAGTGTAAGTAATTTCTCACTAAATTTGTTCCAGAGTACAAAATTTTCCAAGAGAAGCATTATGTGAAGAGCTTAGTTTCCCTCATTCTATTTTTTATATTTTTATACCCGGGAAAGGTCTGTTTAGTTCAAATTCAATAAAAACCTGCTAATTTTGTAGTTGATAAAATATTTTATCAGAAGTGTGTCAAACATTTAATTATCAGACGTACAAGAGATGAGATTAGTTTCTAAAACTACTTCTGCAAAGCCAGCCTGAGTCCAGGGACCATTAATTAAAGTCCACTGTGCATTGTGTCTAGCCCTTAGTGGCATAACCTTCAAGTATGACAGAAGCTGATTGTAGGAGATCAGTCTGAGGAGTATTGCCAGTGCAAAATGCCCATAACCCTGATGCACAAAGGAATGGTTGTCAAATACATTGTCAGAAATGTGGTATCAACCCAGAAAAGATGCGTGCTCAAAGTCCTTGATGTGTATTTTCACAACATGTTCCACCAAGTTAAGCTACAGTAAAGATCATCACTCTTCCCACAATGTGCTTCTTAAAAGACAAGAAGTGTAAAAAATACTCACTCTTCTTCAGATCTGCATCTCCTGAGCTTTTGGGCTTAGCTAACAACACAGATATGGGTTAACACCTTCTCATCATCACGACTCTTGATTCAGCATCAGACTCCTTCCAAAGACAAGCCTACACAGGAACCTTGTCTTTCTCACAAATAGAATTCTGTAAGATAAATATTTGAAAGTGGTGGGTTCAGGGGTATGGTAGCATGAAAAGCTGCTTTATTATACTTTATTTTATCAAAATCAAGACTTAATGAAAATTTTAATTCCTCACACTGTTTGAAACAAAGACTAGTTTTAGAAATAGGCATGTACAGAGGCAAAAGGTAAATTTGGTGAGTCACAATTAGAACAGGAGCTTCCTACACAAGCTTAATGGAGAAATGATTAACTGGAATATATTAAACAGATTATAGCAAGCCCCTGAATCAAAACCTATGAAGCCCCTATACTAAAAAAACCCTAACCCAACCCAAGCCAAAATCCAAACCTTTCAGTTTTACAGATTGTCTAGAAAAACTGAATCTTTGAGATTTGAAGTTCCTCTACACACTGCCAAGATGTGTGCATAGCACAGTGCAGCTTTCCAAAAGCAGAGAGAGATTTTGATTCAAAATAAAACATGCAAGAATACTCCATATTCAAAATGTAAATGTTTAACCCTTTACAATTGCAGTCATCATATTCTTTATAAACTCAAGCCAACACATATTAAAAAGGTCAAATACTGTTATATTAGTTCTCTAGTTAGCAATAATTGCAATTTTTAGCTTAAAAGTTTTCTTCTCTGAACATGTCACTCCAAAACCAAAAGTAGCAGCTGTACCTTTAGAAAGTAGAAAGATAAATAAGAATATTAGAACTAAGAAAATATATTTTTGCAATATTCTAAAACAATTAAATGAAAGAGTTCTCTATAATAAACATTAGTATTTCTGTAAGTGATACAGTGAGGTGAATAAATAGACCTAACTGGTTTGTAGATACAGTTTTTATAAAATAACTCAAGACTTTTGATGTTCAAGAGATTGATGTTGCTGCAACAATTGGGTAAGAACTGTAGAATAACTGTAAAAACATCAGCTATCACTGTGATCGACTAAATTAATGTTTTGTGAGCCTAAAAGCTATACAGAATTGAAAAAGTGTAATAATTACAAGACCATTTTGTGTACCTTTTCTATAAATAGAAATTTTCCTTATTTTTAGCAAAATTACTTTTAATATCTTTTAACCTTATATTAAACTGAAATGGGATTTACCAAAAACTCCCTTATAAATTAGTAAAAAAACTTTTTTTTTTTTAATCTATGAAGAATACTCTGTACAATTCAAGTTAAATTTAACTAAGTAAGAGTGAGAGTGTCTCAGTCTTATTTTGACTCTCTCACATTAGAGTAAAAATAAGACTGAGAAGAACAACATAATGAGCACAGTAGTAGTCATATTCTGTTCTAACTTCACTGAAATATTCCAAAGAATACCTATTCATGTTCTTTTATACAAAATTTCATGGTCAATATTGCAAATGAAACTGGGTTATGATACACAGACTGTCTAATCTTGATACTAAACAACAAAATCAATTCATTCCTGTTACTTTTTCATCTTTATTTCTCTGTATAATGGAAGGGAGAGAGCAGAACAGGACTGGACCAGACAAGAAAGTAAAATCCAAATACAAAGATACTCATTTATAACTCGGTTAACAGGATTATTTTTCACTCTCTTTTTTTGAAATATAAGAATGACTATCTTGTGACCTTCATCCACAGTGGATGGAGTATGTACATGTTCAAAGAAGACAAAAGGAAAAAACCTCATAGGCTAACTGAAAGCAAAGACATTTTATGAATATATTACTTTTTTTACTGTATTAGACATGATCTTGGAAATCTCTGTTACATGTACTTGCATCTAGATATTTCTAAGTTTTTTTCAGACTTTTACATTTACAAATTACCTTATGTCACTCTAGGAATCTCTTTTCATATGGTCTTCTGCCAAATCACTGCATCTGAAAATGTATCAATCAGGAAATTATGTAAATTCAACTTCGATTCAGTTTTTAAAAATACATGTCTGATACAATGTTTATACAGAAAAATCTTAAATCAGTGAAATTGGCCTATTTTTAATAACTCTGACATGCAATACATGAAATTCAGAGACAAATCTGCTGTATCCTCAGTTACTTAGGAACTGGGTTTTTATTAATGAAGTAGAAATATAGAACAGTTAAAAACAATATTTAAAACATACTTTTTTACACTGACATGCATTGCAGAGACTTAATGAATGTTTGAAGAGACTTATATGCCGATATTTTATTGCAGTTGAAGAAAAGAGATGACATAATTTTTCATACAGTGTAAAGAAGTAATGAATATAAAAATAATAAAATATAGACTTTGATAATGTCACCACATTTGACTTATCTTGCATGAAAAGGTCAGAGTCAGAGTATTTTGTAAAATTCAAATGAAGTCTCAAGACATATAAGGCAGAAAATTCAGTAGTTACTTGGTTATATTAAAAGGTTACTCATTCATAGGCAGAAAATGTGTCTTTAGCTTTGACATGATGAGTGCACTATCATAAGAGGTGTTCATATATGAAGTAGCTCTTTTAACCTTAGTATATCCTTTTTATGGATATACTAAGATAGATGAATGTTATAAAGGACATTTTTAAAATATAACAAATATTTTTGCAAACAAGGGACAAGATTTTTTTTCATGTCTTATATTTAAAACTCGTATTTCTGAAAAGTACTGTATCTATTCTCCTCTGTGTCCAATAACTCTAAACTATGTAAGAACTGGAAAGTAGGTTGAACCCCGTCTTTTTAAATATCTGTATTTTGAAATATGGGAGCAGATTTTGATACAATGATAGAACTGATTGCATTTCTAATGACAGTTACAAGCTCTTAGGCACTTAATTTACACATACATAGCTGACACATAATTTAAGTAGCAAAAAATGCAACTGAATACCATAATTCCAAGAAACATGTTGTTTCGTTTGACACATATGTATGGAAGAAGCTGAAAAGGAACTAGGCAACAGCAAAGATTTTCAGTATAGGGTAGTTAAAATAAATTTATGAGATAATTTATTTTTTTTAATTTGTTGGTAAGAAACATCATGTCTGTACCCAAGGTAAAATGGATACTTCACAGAGCTTAAACCCAAGATCTAGCCCACTCAGACTTATTAGGTCTTTTAGAAAAGCTTGTTGCTCTACAAAGTTTTATCAAGAATATCTGAATACCTGGAAAACTTTCTTCCTAAAAGCAAGATATTAATTTTAAGGTTGATGTTTCTACATTCTTCTAATGTCCTGCAATGCTCACATTGGTAATTCTTGCTGGAGCTACTAGGACTCAGAAGATGCTTGCTAAAAAAACTAAAATAAAATACTGAAGAGATATTTCAGTTGCATGTGTCCATGGCATTATGCTGTTACAACACACGATCTGCTTCCCTGTAGCAACAACCTGGTCCAGTTTAGTTTGATACTGGACAAGATTCACTGCTTTAAAGGAAGAAGTTATTTTATACCTGTCTTCTCCTTGTCTCTGCTTTGAGACATGATATTTTGTAATGTCATATGTTATTATAATACATATATTATTATAACAACATATGTTATTTTAGTTCATTATTTCAGCTGTAGATTTCCTTGATATTTATATAATTGGTATTTTTAAATTATTATTAAATTCTCAGTTGTGTCAAATTCCTGTGGGTCTGAGCTTAAGTGTGCAATTATATGAACTAAACATAAATTTATTCCTACCTATTATTATTCCTATTTATACCCCTGTGTATGGGATAAAAAAGTTTTCATATGTATTCCCTATTATATATTTGGTTTTATGTGTAACGACACATCTTCCATGGTTTGCTCAGGTTTTATGTCTCTCTTTAAGTGAAAACAAATTCACAATTTTTTTTCAGTCCTTCTACAAGTGAAATACCAATAACTAGAAAGATCTGGAAAAGAAGATAGAAGAATGTGGCACAGAAAGTAGCAACAAGCCAATCACAAGCTATTACTCAAGGAAATAGTCATTAAAATTATAGGTTTTTGCTCAACCAAAGCATCTTCTGGTTTTGGATATGTGAAATACTCGTGGCAAACAGCTTGAATTCATCTGCTCTGACATTTCAGTCACTGGCCTTCTCAGCTGCCCAGCTCACTGTATACAGAACAGAATTTCAGAGAGAAGTAGGAGACAGAATTGGTCCCTTTAGATTCCATAGTCTGTACTTCCTCTTAATCATCCCATCCAAGATAGCAGTGCCTAGCAAATTAGTGATCACAGTCAGAGACAAGCAAGTAGTCCTTCATCAACAGTGCCTGAAATTACCATAATAAAATCAACAGAAGAAAAGACAGGGAAAAAAGTTGTCCTACCTCCCATTCCTCTAATAGTACTCTGTGATAGGATAAAACATCAAAGGAGAAAGGTTCTCTTTTCTTCACTTCCCACTGATCCCTATTTTTTTTTCCCCTCCTATTTATACTAGAAAGCTATAAAATTACCAGTGGCATATTATGCCTTGTACATATATCAGGTGCCTCCAGTGTCCATATCTCTGTTCCACTCCATGTAAGTGCTGGAAAATGTTATGCAGACAAAAACATTTATCAGTCATACAATCTCTAATATGTTTAGCAGTGCATTTCTTTTATACTATAGTCAAAACCATACACTGTTTTTTATGTTTGTTGGTTTTGTTGTATTTTATTCTTCTTTTAAGAGAAATTTTTTTTTTTTTTAATTGTTGAATTATTTATCACTGAACTAATAACTAAGATTTACTAACTGTCCAACAGAAACAAAGAAACCAATCAATCACAATATTGGAAATGAAAACTCTTTTCCATTATGGGATATATTCAGCCTACCATGGCAACAGCTATCACTAGATTAGAGAGCTTCAAATCAATTAGCCAGCTGATGAATTTAGTAATGAAGCAAACAAGTAGACAATATGTAATTCTGCATGTCAAAACTGAATGACATAAGAATGTCATTCAGACTAATGGAAATTACCTTTTCTATTAGGGTCAGGAATTTGGAAAAGTAAGTTAATAAGAAATTTCAAGTCATGGAAGCTGTAAAATATGCCTAATATCAGACATTTTAGGAATAAGGGGCTTATGAATAATTGAATCACTAATAGTAATACAAAGGCTAACGTGGATGCAAAGGTTAAACCAGACATTAAAAAATGTTACATAGAGGGTTTTTTTCAACATTCCTTGCCTGAAGCTATAACAGAATAGACTATGTCAAAAGGCTACAACATAGTTTTCCTTGTTCTGTTACAATGGAACAAGAAAAAAAAATAAAAAATATTTAATTTCATCTTCCTCATCCTGATATAAATCAGAAGGAACTGCATGGAGTCAATGGAATTTCTCTAGAGTAAAACTAGGAACACAATAATTATACTCAACATGTTAATGGTTCAGATGAAATGGTCTAGTAGAGAGAAGAATCATTTATCTCCAATTGTAGGTAAGTGATTGTATGCAAAACGGTAGATGTCAAATAAAACTTGAATGCATATTCTCGTCATGTTTCCTACTAATTTCTTTATTTACAATGGTCTTGTCTTCATTAAGCTACTTCCTTTCTATAGGGATTTATAACCAGAGATCAGGCTTTCTAGTCTACAACACACTCCTACCCACCCCAGCGATGGCTCCGGCCCCTCTGCCACCACATGGCCCCTCAGGAGCTGGGCACTCTGACCACCTGATGTGTCAAGCCCAGCTGTGGGCCCAGTGCCTTTGTGTAAGGATTCCACTGCAGACTCGGCCTGTTGCACCGTGTCCAAGATACAGTAGTTTGTTCCTGCCAAGGGATTTGTTTCAAAACTAGTTTTTACTTCTATATTAGACTGAAAGCCTAAGCCTCCAATGGCTTTCCCAATTATGTAGTCCAAGGACAATCTTTTTGACTTTCTCTGTATTTTTTACTTTCTCTGTATCAAAGTCAAAGAGCAGTTGTCCTCATGCTTTCTGTCACCCTCTCGTTTCCCTTCCCAAATTTGTTACAAAAGCACGTGTCCTGGTTGTGCTGGGCCAGGGCT
>NW_008592225.1:0-11287 GCF_000691845.1 Merops nubicus | reverse complement strand
CAGAACCCCCACACAGCACATCCACTACACAAGCAAGCCTCCCAACCCCATTGCAAGCAGTCAGTTCTTATAGAGGAGGCTTCTTGCCCTGCCTCCAAGTTAATGTGGAAGGCAGGGGCACCTGGTGGTGATCTCCTAGTCAGTTCCCACCCGAGGCTGCCCAGCACCTCGTGTGGGAACTGACTGATTGTGTGAAAACCAATCAGAAGGGTCTTTCCTGCCTGGTTGTGGGCATCATCCATATGCCAATCCTGATTCAGGGCTGGCGGGTTAAACCCCAGCACTTCATATATGAAAGTTTTATATGTCTGTAATATAGATCTTCAGCTCTCTCCTGGAGCTACATACTACTCATACAATTATTGTAGCTTGGTATTGCAAGATCATTGCACGGCAGCTCTACACTAAATAAGAATACCTTGAAATCTAGTCCAGACAGTTAAATCCCTGAAGGCTGATATCTGCTCCCAGGTGTTGACACCAAATGTTTCCAGAGTGTCCAAGACCCTGTGAGTGCACTAGGAGAGACAGCAAAACAATCTTGTGGCTCAGTATCCTACTGACCTCCTTCAGAGACCTGCTTTTTATCTTCTACCTAACAAGCACTGCACTTCCATTGCGCTACTGCTGCCTCTGCTGAGCTCCACAGGGTGCCTCTGCACAGCACTGTGCTTTGCACTGCAGACATACCCCAAAAGACCAGCAAAGTAGTTTTCTTTCTTCATCCCACTGGGCAGAATAGAGTGAAGAGAAGTCAGGAAATGGCATTTCAAATACTATACAGGTGATGGTGCTGACCTTCCAGACAGCTGTGACTCCTACATTCTCCCCTTCAAAGATTTGCTTTCAAGAATTTACATAAACAGACTCTGCATTTAATTCCCCATCTGCAATAACTAGAGGCAAAGGCTGTTCTTTCAGCCAGGCAACAAGATTCAGGGTTTTGCTGGGATGAGCTGGCCCATCAGCATAGCAGAGATAAGCCCAAATGAGCACCATTCTCAGTTAATTTTTTCCCCCTAAGAAATTAAATCTGGAAATTTACGATAAAGTACAAAAGAACAAGAAATACCAGATTTTTATAACATCCCACTCACATAATATTTCCTGTTCAGAATTCCCTTACTATTTATCAAACTTAACATAGCTGCAAGCACTTACTTAAAAAGTCTATAAAGGTGGTATTAATAATTATCTATAAACTTACTTTTCGCAACTGTGTGCTTGAATTACACCATAAAGTTTGTGAAATTGAAAACAATACATAAATCTTATGAGGCATAAAATTTCTAAAATATATTTTCAATTTGACTCCCAAGAGCAAAGAAATATTTAATCTCTGGGTTGGCAAAGGCTATGTTTTGCAAAAAATGTGAAAAGCATTTTTTATGCCAAGGAAATGAAGGCTAGGTTATAAGTGAGATGCAAAGCCCACAGGTCAGGCCACTGAGAAGCAAGGCTTCCTCGCATGCTCTGCTTTAATCTCAGAGACAGACACATTGCTTTCATGTTTGTTGGCAGGGTCCTAATCCTCTCTTCAGAGCATTTAGCATATTCGTAAGCATGCATTCAATATATGGAATATTTAGCAAGAATAAGGCTTTCAGTTTAAAATTATTCTTTCCAAATGTTAGTCTTTTTACTCATGAGAAGATAGAAATCCATTCCTAATCTTTTTTATGTGTATACAAACATTTTTGTCTATTTTATTGCATTTTTTCCTTCCTTGTCCACAATCATTATATATATCTGCATGGAAAAGGGATCTATACATAACATCTGGCTTCATAGCACAGCTTCACTGGGGAAAAATTAAAAAAAAGAGTGGAAGTTAAAATATCCATGCAAAAACTGTATTTTGGTGGATTTTTTGGTTGTTTTAAGCAATCATCGAACATTCCCTACCCTCCTTTCCTTTCTAGCTTTGACAGTATTCACTATCACTGGAAACTATCCCCTACATTTCCTCCCTGTGCTACGGGAATAAACACTTAAAGTTTATGAGTGGTTTAAATACATGATGGTGGTAGTAAACAGACTGAAGGAAACATCAGAGCAGCAGATAGATGTGGATGTAGGGTTGAATTTGGTAGAAAACCTGACTGCATCCCACCAACGCATGTGACCAAATGTCTGTGGCATTTCCAAGCTGTAAAATGCCTCCATGACCAGCTATGAACTCCTAGAGATAGATTTATAGTTTGTAGCAAAAAAAAGTAAGTAGAAGTGGCTTGGTACACATTTGAAGATTTTTATCAGAGAGATTTTATGTGAGCAGTGAGAGAGAATTGATTCTGTGCTCCAGTGGTGGATATTTTATTTTTCCTCACAATTCATACGAGGCAGGAGTGATATAAGACACTGCTAGAAGAAACAGTGAGATTTGCTGGACCACAAGTTTCCCTATACAGTGACAGTACCTGCTTCTTGTCTACTTGCTCTATCAGTATCAAGTGACCACAAGAGGTTTGATACGGCTGCTGGCTGGCTAGAGCTCAGTCCAGAGAGCACCGAGATAAAGCTCAACGGCTTGAGGAAGCACCAAAGGTCTTAGCAGAGATTAACTCAATCCCTTGACTGAAGTAGAGCATCTACTATTACCTGCTTGGTCTCACAGGCTAGAAGCGTAATTGGCAGGATGATTTCCTGTAGATGTTAAGGCTGGGGCCACTGTCAAGGTTCATGTTGTATAACCTGTCTCTGGGATAATGGATGCCATGGTTCCTTTCAAATAGAGCCTACCAGGAGCAGGTTCTGTCTTTCATGACTGGAGATCGGGCTGGTACAATACATCATGTGTGCTGCCAGATAACAATAACAAGAAGTCAGATTTTTTCTCTGATATTTACTCTTGCTATTTACTCACCAAGTAATATCACAAAAATCACTAGTTTCAAAGAGGAATTCAAAGAGTCATGCTGACCCACTGAGCTCAGGGCTTGCTGACCCCACTCTTCTGAGCTGTCCCACCGACCTGGGACGTCAGGTCTTGGGGGGCACATGCTTGACTGCTCCCAGGGATGGGCAGCGTGGCTAGAGAGAACCTGAGTCAAACCAGACCAAAGAAATCTGAGGTCACCCAGGATGCACAGCAAAATGCTGAAATTGCCTGCTGATTCTTGATGCAATCAGAGTGAATTTCAGGTAAATACTGCCAACTTCAGGCGTGATCATACAACTAATATCCAATATGGTATATTACCTGCATCAGTTAGGTGATGTTCTAGTCTAGTCATGCATCTCTGCCAAGTTTCTTAGTTGAAATTGGAGAGGCTTTCGTGATAGGTATAAGATTGTCACTGAGCTTTTTGGGCACTGGTTAATGTAGAATGTGTCGGTGATGTTGGCTGGTGGAAGCTAATGTGTGGGCAAACAAGCACTATGCAATTCAGGAATTGTATTACACCCACACTCCCCCACACTAACCCTGCCAAAGTTAAAGAAAATGTTATCCTACACATTAATTATCATTTAACTGGTAATTTGAAAGACTCCTGGAAAAAAATAGAGCAGGAAATTTGTTGTGACAATGCCATACAGGACAGCACAGTTAGAGAATTATTGCAAATGACTGTCCAGTCATTTTAGGCAACATTTGTTGTAAAAGACGACGTTCTTTTGGGGTTTTGTTGAAATAAGTTCAGTGTGATGATAAAGTGTTTCAAAGAGAATATGTACTAGGGTATTCCAGCAGCCCCCTTTGCAATAACATAGTTGGTGAAGCTTTGCACAATAACTACTTCTCATTAAAAGATTCTGTAATTTATTTAGCAGAACCCAAATTTGTCCTACTTGGCCATTTTGCAACAAGTATCTCTCTGGTCTGAGCTCTATGAAAACCTTCTATAAGGACAGGAAACTGACTACACAAATACTATCAAACACGTAAATAATGGAGATTTTTACTGGTTTATATAATTTCAGCAATTTCAGATTTTACAAGGTGTCTTCAAGGCAACTGCTGTAAAAGACTAGCTGAAAAATGGAAATCTACTAGGAATCACAATCACATGGATGTTTTACATGAATTATTGTGAGTACATACAAAAGGACAGCTACCTAATTGAGAAAACATCCATAAATATTTACTTCCTGATAAGTAAGCTAAGCTGCATGCCAAAAAGAAATTTAAATGGCGATGGAGTTTTCAGATACCTGCAAAGTGTGTGCTGCCCATAATACTGCTTCTCATCAAAGTCCCAGTGGGATTGCAGCTTTGTCGTGTTAAATGCTCTATAGTATAAAAGATAGTTTTATGGGTGTAAAACTGAAGTAAAAAATACTAGTCTACATTTTCAGTTTATCAGTTCAGGAAGGATGCAAGCCACATGCACAAACATCCCTTACCTAAAGCCAAAGATTTATTTCACTGGATACTAGACACAGTGGGAAATAAACAAACAAACAAAAAAAGCTATTAGTTCCTGGCTCCTAATAGCAGAGCATTGTTTCCTTTTTAAATTTACCAATATTGGTCTCCTGCATCTCCATTCTTACTGTAGCAAAAAAAGTAACCTGTTGTGAGGTAACATTATTTCTTTATTAAGAAATCATAAAAGCAAGTGCATTAAAGCTTTGAGATCAGCAGTCATAATGCTGATTTATAAACTGACATAACCATCTTTCAGAGCAAAACAAGTCCTTTCACAAGTGCTTCATTTGGGGCACCACCTTTCCCTCAATTATATACAGACAGAAAAACAGCTGTTAACTCCTAAACACATTCAAATGTCTTATTTAGTTAGGGTTTGGGTTACAGCGTAACTATTTTCCAAGGTTAGATTTGACCAGGCAAATAACTGACAACAAAAATTAAAGTGAACAGAAATTAAAAGATTGCAGGTAGGGTTTGCAGGAGTAATTGGAATTGTATTGGTAATTAATGAGAAAATAATTTTGTCATCTCTCCTACCTTAGGCCACAAAAGGCAAGGTCAGTCCCTGGGAGTAAACTAATCCAGCAGAGCAGAGAAGTTTGGTAGGAAAACAAATGAGCCATCTAAACATCTTAATTGCTTAATTGCTTAGTCAAAGCTCAGTCTTTAAGTGATATGGAAGATGGGCAAATTAGATATAAATGTATTACTGTATTATTTATTTACAAAAGAAGCACATTTTGACCACAAGCTCTCTCTAAAAGAAATACTCTAAAAAGCTCATTTGGAGTTCCAAAGATCATGTTATTTTTAAAAGCAGCCATCTAAACATGAGTACAGACAGCATCAGCGATGGGAAGAAGTACTGCTCTTAGCTGTATTAGGTTAAACTGACAGATCTCACCCAGAGATCTGAAACCATGGGTTTTCTTGCCCAGAAACGCTGGTTTGTTAACAAGCTGAAAAATGGAGTTTTACACTCAGCAAAAAAAGAAGTTGTTTTGTGCAGGGAAAATGACAGATCCTTGTACCTGTGAAAACAATTTGGTCTAGACAACGGAATTATGCATTAATTAAATAAAAAAGCCAACAACACACACATAAAAAAAATGAAAAAATGAAAAACTAAAAAAATCCTTTCTTCACTTGCAGCCCCCTAGATGCTTGGCAGGATAAGAACTTCATAGCTGAACACCAAGGAGCAACAACAGTGAGCCTGATGTCACCAGACCAGCAGCACAGGCCCATCACAGTGGGTTGGAATCTCCCCACACATGGGATGTGGGTGAACACGGGAGATGAAAGCATAGAAGACGACCTGGGCTTCTTCACAACTACCTCCCAGCTACAGCTTTCTCCCAGCTACCCTCACCTTCTACAAGTCTTCCTCACTGCAGATGCCACTCCTGTGGCACCCTCTGTACTACAGAGCTGATGGTTCAAACACTATTAACCATGCCTCATAGGAAGGACACAACAACTTATCTTCTATAACTTCCCATGGAAACTGTAGGAAACAAAATACACATTAGTAGCATAACTGTCTAAAAATACATGCTAAAAATACAGGAAATCCAAATTTAAGATCACAAAGGAAATATTTGTTCTGTGTATGTACATGCATCATACTACTACAACTGCGTGCACACATTTTCTCCTGAAAAGCTTGGTGTTATTCAGTGACTAGGACAAATGTATGAGGAGATGCAATAATAGCCACTTGTGCAACAGAAACCTGGAACTTGCCAGTGTTTTACTTCTATCCATTTGCAGTATGAACACCATGAATGGGTCTCCTTGTATAAAAAAAGATTTTAAATACTAACTCCAGGAAAAAAATTATTGGAATACAATGTATTAGTGCGTTGCTGTATCGTTCTATCCATTAACACTATAAACTTGTTTTTAAAAAGAACAGATTATAAATTAAAACTGAAAAAGAAAAATGAAAGCCACTTTTTTGCAACTAAAATGCATGTTTGTGTTATGAATCAGTCCATTTATCACTAAAATGTTCAAAGTTTAAGTTTTCTGCCTCTTTACAGTAGTCATGATGACTATAGAATTGCATTTGGCAGAGATTGTGTCCTTTTAAACAGTTTCTCACAACCTTCCTGCATGCTGCATACTTTCATATAACCATGCCATTCAGAAGTGGGACAATCTTTTTAACACCCAAGCTAAGGGTTTTTTTCATTTTGCACCATCTTGCATCAACATCCTAGGAACATTTATCAGTGCATGACAATGTTAAATATGCATGAAAGAAGCAATAAATAAGCAAAAACTAGTTAATGCCAGGTACTTCTCCATGTTGTCAGATACCTGCCATCATTTTGTGCTTGGATTCAGAAGCCGTGTATGTGTGCACTGACAAACCACTAAACCAAAATCAGAATTTTATCCTCAAAAATGCTATCAACTAATTCCAACATAACAAAAGCAAAAGCAGGCAGAAAAAAATATTTGGATGCACATGGTTTTGCACATGTACAAGGAGTACTGAAATACACCTTTATTTACAAGTGACATTAATGTAACAGATTTGTCTTGTACACATGTAATGTACCAGCCAAGTCCAACGGGATAGATAAACCCAGTAGCTGGCACTAGGCAACTTTTATGCATCCTAAGTTAGTAAGCACAAAGACTCATCCACTGAACTTACAACAAAGAAAACCATTGACTGAGACAAAGAGCAACAACACTCACACAAACCTTGCCTTCCCCACTTGCCCATCACTCTTATTTGGGGATGCACTCATTGCACGTACAAACCAGTTCGGTTCTTGCCAACCTTGCAGTGTGTAACACTGTCTGTTCACTACACACAAAAATTCCAACTTATCATTGCACATTTAGTGACAGAATGCCATAGTCTTGGCAACCTAAGAAACTCCTGAAGTGAAGCATTTGACTTGTCAACTAATTCACTATCGTATTATAAAATACAAGAAAAGAAGGCACTGCAGAGTTTATGCTCCCACAGACTCCAGCTCACATTTGCTCAGTTTAGAATTAAACAATTTTCTACCTGACTTAAAGGCCTATACAACCAAATATTGAAAACAACCTCTCCTTCTCACTTCTGGGCAATAATAAAGATTGTTGAGCAACATTCCCAGATAGGTCCATGGATTAGCTGGGTTATTCAAGTGATGAGACAAGGTTAAAATTATCAGGTACTGAAATTATGAGCAAGGACAACATTTGTCCTCCCCTTGTTACTGGAATTGTTGAACAGAGGGCAGTAGGGGAAAACTTGCAGCTACTTGTGATTTTGCTGGGGGCAAGAGACAATACTACAGGCAGTTCTGTAAAGCTTTGTCCATATTAGGATCACTGCCTCTATAAAACTACTCTGTAAAACTGTTTCTACTGCTACTCAGACAAGACTCCATTAGCCTGCATCTGAACTTAAGGTCTCAGCTGAACTTCAAACACTGGAGCTATGAAAAACTTTTCACTTTCCCTGTGCCTGAAACACCCGATCTGCCATCTGTGTCATTTCTTTTTAGAATAGACGCAGTATGTAATGCAAGCTGCAAAAACAAATGCCTTGTTGTATACTTTAGCAATACATCCTCAGTGTCTTTGCAAACTAGTCCAACAAAGAATCCTAGTTTTTTCAAACTCTTTAGCTATCTGCATCCCCCCGTGACTCCAGTAGCATCAAAATTGCTAAGGACCCTGTGGGAACTTATCCCATGGTTCTGCATGGTACATCTTTAAAACTACTTTTTTTTGTTGATATTTTAATACAAATTATACCTCACAGACTGGAAACCATGCACTATATTAATCCTTCTTTGCTTAGCTTACTCTACGAGCGTTTCTAAGATTTGTGTCAACAAACACAAAATTTGTGATCACAGTTCATGGTATAGCTAAAAATGGCAATTTTAAAAGACCTAAAAGAAACGTGTTCTATAAAGTTTATGATATTGGCAACTCTGAATGAATTCAGCATATCCAAACCAAAATCTAAGCAGTCTGGATACAAAACTTTTAATCACTCAAGCACATCAGTGATATTTAGTGATGCTGTGGTAGCATTTTTGTGTTTACAGCCACCTAAGTAGCCTTTTTCCTCATCAACTGTCTCTTTCTCGTGAACCCATCCATGTCTGCATCTCTGCCTTGCTCTCATCTCAGAACTCAGCTTTCCAGAGATTCAGTGAAGTTCTGCAATTGTGGACTAGCAAGACAGGTTTTTTCCACTGTTACTCAGACTTCAAGGAAGAAGCATCATTCTGTGAAGAAAATAGCGGAAAAACAAGTCTGTTTAACACTATTTTGGCATTAATTTAAATCTACTCTTTGCATCACATAAAACAGTACCAAGTATACCCACAACTTATCCTACAGCTCTTTTATCACAAGCGTGCTCAATAAGACTGGTGTATTTCAGCTATTTAGTTCATTTCTAATCCTGATTTTAACCCAGTACCCTTCAGTCATTTAAAGAAGGCCTTTTACCACTTTTTGAGATTGGGGGTAGATTTGTAAGTGCACATATGCACACACACAGAGAGCACTGCTTACCAACCTGCAAGGCTGCAAGTTCTCCATCTGCATCTCCTGAGGAGAACTAAAAGCTCTAATTCCTTATGACATCACCTCTATTCTAGTAGCAAGAGAATGGTTCCCACAGGATCACTCTACAACTGTCCTGATCACAGGACAACTCTCAAATGAGTTTGGGACTGGCTGCAGAAGGGAGATTCCCCGTTACCCCTGTACAAGCACACGTGTAGGTGCTTCATCACGGTCGCTGGCACTACCAGCCTGGGTACTATGATGAAAAGCCCCTTTTCTAAGGCGTATTAATATACAGAACTACTTCTCATTGACAAAGAGTAACTGTAAGAAACCTCAGCATACCAAAAGAACTACAGATTTTGAGTCGTCTTCAATTGCTTGCAACTCTTTCACATATCCACAAACGCCAGAATTATCAGTAGTTCCCATTTGTAAAGTACCACCATCCCTCTTTACGCCTCTGAACTGGGGCAGAGAAGCTACATACAGGGTCTTGGAAACCTACTTGCAGTTCTTCATCACACTAGGAATGCAAAGGGTGGAGAAAAAAAAAAAAAAAGAGCCCAAATAAAATTATACTCTTTATTCATTCCATTTTAGCTGTGAATATTCCTATTATACAAATACAGTATAAATTCCAAAATCACAATATATTACAAAATAAAAAAAAGTACAAACTGCATTACTTAATAAATATATCTAACAAGTTAATCAGAAAGTAGAAGAGACAGAATTCAGATTGGAAACATTTAAACGTTTGACCCAGCAAACCATACAAACCTCAGTTTACATAGTTCTTTTTTCTTTTTAACCATAATGCAGAATACCATTCCCCATTTCTTGATTAGAAAATAATGACAAGTGAATAAAATGTTGTGATCAGATAATGATTTGCTGGTGCAACACCAGTGCCAAGAACTAAGCAGGGCTTATACAAAACACACCATAACCCCAGAAACAAGAGCACAAACACCAAGGTGTGGCCGAGGCAATTACTGCCAAAGCAGGAGACTATTATCTAGTCACAACATTCTATTGCAAGTTAATGTTCTGTTATTACAGATAAATAATATAAACAGAGCAGAGGGCCAGCCAACCAGGAAACAAGAGGCCAGTTTACTCAAAACAGTAATTAAATACAGAAGAGTCAATTGCTCCCTGTACTGTTCATGTGTAGCTGCATTCCAGCTGGCTCAAAGGACCTCTTCCGTGCTCCAGGCAGAGAAAGCAACTGTTCTGAGAAGCAGCCCGTTCATACTTTGCTGCACTTTTACAAAAAAACATTGTTTCAGTTTTGCAAGAAAACACCCAAAGTGCTTTCATCTATTAGGGAGGGTCAGTTTGACATCAGCTTCATTTGGTAAAAATATAAGGTTTATGGGTAAAAAAACACAGCAAAAAATAGCTGTTACATCATAAGCCTTATTTACAAAAAATGTTTACAAACATTTTTGGCTGTACAGCTGAAAGCCAGATACTAATGTCAGATGTCAAAGATGGAGGTAACGGTTTAAAAATATTGTGCAAAAAATACATTCTTATAGAAAAGAGAAAGACAGAGGGGAGGGGAAACAAAAACCACAAGGAGAATCTGCTTGCAAATAATCCGAGGCTAAATTTTTACAATAGACTATTACACACACGCTTGTATTTATCCCCCACCATCTACAGTCCTCCTCAGTCTGGGGTGCTGCTGCTTCATTAAGGATTAAGGCATCACCATCACAGCCAGCACACCTTCTGTCTCAGTCTCTGCAGCAAAGCTCCCCGCCTGCGACCCTGGCGCTCTCAAGAGCAGGCGTTCTGTTCAATGTACATCTTGGACAAGGACACCGCCATGGACTTGGCCAGCTCCTCATCCCGCCTGCGCTGTACCTGAGTCTGTCTGCACCACGCCTCGTACTCCGGGTTGGGGCACACACGGTCCAGCACGGCATCGTAGTGCCCGTTGCTAAGCCAGCTCAGCCAGATGCTGGGCCGCGTCGGGTCCTCGGGCCCCAGGTAGTGAACCATGGTGGAAACGGTGGGGCTCTCAGGCCGTCCGCCCGTGGTGAGATGGATGTTCACGTTCAGCATTTGCCCCATGGCCAGCAGCTCCGGGTAGCCGGCCCAGGCCCCGTCCTGGGCGGCGCCGATGAGGAACTCTCCCACATCGCCCTCGATGATGGGGTTGAAGTGGTCCAGGTGGTCGGCGATGTAGTGCACGTTCTGCTCGCGGAGCTCGCCGTGCAGCCGCTGGTCCCCGTACACCGCCCTGCAGACTGCGCGGTACAAGCAGTTCCCGTCGGGGATGATGTGGAAGCGGAACCGGCCCTTCTGCCGCAGGTACTTGTCCTGCTTCTCCACCTCGGCCAGGTACAGCGCCAGCTT
>NW_008592224.1:1832-13138 GCF_000691845.1 Merops nubicus | reverse complement strand
TATATATATATATATGGCAATTCATGAGTGGTCTATTCAAGACTAAGAGTACTGTCTTTAAACTTAGCACAGCCTAAATGGAAATGCTGTAACACATAGGTGAAATATTTAATTATTTAAATTTAAGCGCTCTTGAGAACATGAGGCACATAGCAAAAAGACCTCTGATTTCTAGGCCTATTACCTAGCAGTCTGATATAAGTACTATTTGAAATTAAAGACATTTAAAACAGTCTTTATTCTACTAAACAAAACCAAACAAGTGAATGTAAAGTTAAGAGATATAATTGAGGAGGGGAAAGTTTCCTTTCTCCATCAATTTAGAAATGTAGAGGCTAGCAGAAGGCAAATGAAGGCAATGGAAGCACATAGATAAGACTTTAACATCACTGATGGTCTTACCATCTGCTCTAAGAGGCCCTCCTCCAAGGCCCAGAACACTGCCACTCCTACCTTCATGCAGACAGACAACAGTTGTTGCAGTTTCAGCTTTGTTCAACTGCCAAGCAAAGGCCAGTAGGCTGGATGTGTGTATAATCGGCCACAGTAAAACAGTCTCCTGTTTTGTTCAAAAGTTTATTTTCCTAATTATCCAGTATTTTATTTAAGACACAATTCCATATCATAGAATCATAGAATCCTTTAGGTTGGAAGAGACCTTTAAGATCATCAAGTCCAACCAGATGTTACTTATCCTTCCATTTTTGCATTCGTGCTCTCTTTAAACTCAAGCTTCTTGAAAACAATCTGAAATAGTATTTCTTCCCAAGTTCTTCCCTCCATATTTTTCACTTCCTATCTGGAACTTGAATTATGCTGAGCTCTGTGGAAACCTTTCATTTACACAGGCTGCCTGATGTGAAAATTACCTGCAAGGACTATAGAATATGTCAGACTACTAGAAGTCTAGAGAGAAAAAATGTCATTGTCCTCTTTATTTAACAGACAAATGCTATAACAGAACCAAGTTCCATAAAGTTTAATTCAAATTACAGAAAGAGGTTCATATCATAGTTTTCACGTGCTCTGAAAGTAACGTTGCATTCCAGAGCTGTTAGGACATTCTGCTGAGAGAAGAAAACCTGAGTCCAGTTCCAAATCCTCCAAAAAAATATTACGTTATCAAATGAAATATATTTTTCTCAAATACAATGTAAAAGTCACCCATGGAGTATAACAAGAGAATCCCTCTAAGTAAATTCAGAGGAACCCATCCTTGTCCTCCTGTTGGTTGGCATATTTAATCTTCACTGGGATGGACTATTATGAGGTAACACATTCTTTCCCTTCTTTGTGGTGCAGTTTTAAGTGTTTTATCCTAACCTTCCTTACGCAAAGATGTTGGGGACCTAAACAAACCTTCACGGAACTGGTACTTTTTCCTTAGATGGTCTTATTGAGAATCATATTTCCCTTGGCTGCTTTATAAATAGGGGAAGATAATCACTAGGGAGATTGTATCCATCTCCTCCTCCAGATCATTCTGCAGTTCAGCATGCACTCTATGCTTCACAGTGCTGGAGGGAGCTGGCATCTCACTCTCTCCATATTACTATGTGGCTGGATACAGCAATACATGTTTTCCCTGCAAGTCAATTGAAAATGTTAAGACTCACACCAGGACAAGTCTGACAGAAGTTAGTATTTTCAAAGACAAGCTGAACTTCAAAGCCGTATAGGTAACACACCCTAAAATCTGAAGGTGGTGATAGAAGAGATTGTCTGTTCTCTAATAGAGAAGACTTTTATAGCTTCTCAAGAAATAAGCAGAGGTATTAGAGGAAAATGGATATAAATTCATTGTTTAAGTAAGGGATTAGTGAAGAGACAAGAAATCATACTTGAATAAATCTGAGTAATAGAGATGTTTCTAATGACGACAATATGCTTCTAATGAAAAATAAATAATGTTAAAGTAAACCAAAATAAATACTGCTGGTCCTGTTGTCTGAATCAATAGTTTCAAAGGGGAAAAAAAAAAAAAAAGGCCTGTGAAATTCTGTTACAACAGATCTTATAAATGAACACTGATCTCAGGATCAGGGGCATCTTGAAGAGACAAAAAATAATAGATTTCCTGAGTAACATCCTTTCCTCCCACCCTGTCTTCCAAATGTCATCATATTTCTGGCAGATGACATTGAACTTCCTGTGGTGTCTCATTCTGTTGTACACATGGACATTGGACAATAAGACCTTAGTTTGCAGACCAAATTTCATAGATAATGTATTTTAAAATGTGTAGCAGAATTAAACTAAACACTGATAGAGGCATTAGGAGATTAAGGCTAAGTAATTTAATTAATACATAGCTTAATATTATGAAAGAAATTTTGAAAGGAAAATAGGTTAAATAACAAAGTTTGAAAATTACAAAATTAACTAGTGCTTCCTGTTAAATATTAGGAGTATCTTACTCATAAGAGTAATGTCTCTGTAACCGCAGTGGAAGTGGGAACTCTCTGATCTACAGGAGATACAGTATAATATACAATTACTGCTATTCTAGAAATTTTTATTTTAAGCTTAATTTCAGATTCTTTACACTGCATTTATTTTAGCAGGAAGACATTTTTTGCTCTTTGTATCTTAATATTTTCCTTATTTCTTTGTGGACTTGATCATCTGGGGAAAGTGATGAGGATATAGTATCTTAAACAAAGACCTCAAAGGATAAAGATCAAAAGGATAAAGACTTTAAATCCTACACTGAAGTAGGGACAGTTTGAACATCAAATTTAATTGCTTTGCTGAATTAACCTGTTGAATACTGTAAAGTAAGCTGATTTACTCTTTTTTTTAGTTACTCAGAGCCTGGTCCAATGTGAATTCCCACTCTAAGAAACTGTCAATAAAACATTGGACCAATGTAGGTGAAAAATATGTACTTTTTATGATTTTGTAGTCCATAAAGTATGTCTATTGTTATTTTTTTCTCATTTATGTAAGGTAACAATTGCTCTACTGTTTCTAGTAACCATCACCATAAGCCTGTATGACCTTGGCTGGATTCCATATTCAGTCTAGTTCCTCTCCCCCCCATCTCTTCCCTTAGACCTGGGTACATGACCTTTTAACCATGCTGACTACCACTCTGTGCTGAGTAATTTCACTGATTTAAGTGTTGATTAACAATAATAAGAGATTTATATTGGCACATCTTGATTCAAATTAAAGAAGTTAGGCACACAATGAAAATGACTAAATATTTTTTTTATGAAGGCATTATTGTGCTTTATCAGTACCTGGAGTTAAAACATAAAAGATCAAAGAGAAGAGTCTCATTCTCTTAGTGACAAAACTTCTAAGGACTCAACAGGACCATTTTTTTATAGTTGAGACATCTCTATTGGTAGCGATACTCATGGCTGTTATGTTTTTCCTTTCTATGGATTGCCCTTTGTTGCCTATTTTATTTAATATTAAAATATTCACTGTTGATATTGAAATTGACCTAAAACTGGAATATACACAAGTATATATGTGTGTTTAAGGTCTTAGCTTTCATTTTCCTTTGTTCCTGACTAGTAAAAGAAAAAAAATCAAATTAATCTCATGCGTGAATGTATTCTTGTGTATGTTTTTGGTATCTAGGAGACTATTGAGAAACACATGACTTGAATCAGTCGTGCATAAAAACATAGCTTTTATAATTCGTCTCGATTAGTACATCAGATACAGTTAGCATGCATACTTTTTCAGAGAAGGATCTATTTTTATTAATATACAAAACTGTGCAGTTATAGAAAGATGCACATGTAATACCAAGTTTCTAGTTCCTCACTAATTAACTGCTACTAATCACTATAGATCATAATTTTCATCTTTATCCTGCATATGATTAGGAAGATTAAAACTGGAGCAGATATGGCTCTGGACATGTCTTCTTGTAACTTTCAAGGTCCTACTTCATGTTCATGGGCAAATCACTGATTTTCTCCAGGACTCTATTTTCCTTTCTACTCTGTTATGTCTTCTATTTTATGCCATGAAATCTTGAAAGATCATCTCTTATAATCTGTGTATAGTGGAAAAACAAATGTGGTTCTGATTTTAAAATCATCCTTAAATGCCACTGTTATAGAATTTCCTCTCCTATAAAATTTGTGATTATCTCTATTGGTGCTGATCCAGATTCCTGAAGATTTCGTAGAACAGGATTAAGTTGCTCTATGCTCCTCAATCACTTTGTCACTTTAACACATATTTGGTTTTGTATTTTTGTTTTTTTTTTTATAAAACACATTTGTATCATGATTTTCAGAAGCGTAGTTTCATGGATTTTTCTGAGACAGCTTGTTAATATAATGATTTTAGACATCTTATAAAAGTTATAATTTTTTTAAAATTCCATTTCAAGTGAAACTTGCTTCCTTCTAGATTGTTCCTGTCCTTATTATGAAGATACTACATTCTCTTTCACTGTTGATTTCTGTTGTTGAAATGTAGTGATTAAAAAGTCGATTTTCAAGTCTTTTTAAACTGATCTTCACTTTTTTGATACAGCATTTGCACCAAGCAGATTTTATTCTAGTAACTATGTTGCAGATATCATTCACATCTGCTCCATGTTTAAACTGTTACTTACTATTAATCAAGTTTGCAGCCTGTAGCCATTTCTCAGCTTTGACATTTATTTGAGCTGGTATGTTATTTAGTAAGACATATTGTTCACTGCTCTGGTGCCATCAGAAAATCCCAGTTTTCTTTCTCTAGAAAATGCAACTCTTGAATATACTCACATACAAAAAAAATCCTTACATATCTTTTATCACTGAGTTTTTGTTTTCTATCATGTGCATTGAGTGTTTTAAGTGAGCACATAGGCATTCTGCAAAAGGTCGGTACTGCTGCACAGGTGCTGACTTTAATTTTCTAACAGAAGTACTGAGCTTTTACCAGTTTCCAGAAAGTGATCTACTGCTCCTTTTGATGTCATGGGTATTAGGCATGTAATCCAAAGTACACTAAAAGGAAAAGTCCCCTCTATGAGGCAATTGCAAGGAATGAACCCAGTGATCAAATAAGTCTTTTCTATCTCTAATTGCCATGCTTCTATGAATTCCAGTCCCATGGCGAGGTCTAATGTAATCTCTAAATGGTCTAAATAGCTGTAAGCTATTTTTTTTTTCCCTTGAAAACAAGAGGTTAGGACATTTAAATTCACAGTAGTGTATCATTATGACAACACCGATATGTTATCGCCACTGTACTTCATTATCGGTGAAACAGATCAAAAACTAGCACTGATTTATTTACTTAATTAGTCAGTGCAACATTATCATAACCCATACTGAGACACTCCTGCACACTTTATTAATCTCAAATCGATGGCCCTTTGTGTGTCAGTTTGTGCACCTTTCATCCTCCCAGTAGGATCAGCATTTGATGAGAAAAGTGCTTCAGTGTTTTTCAAAAGGCTAGGAAGGGTATTTCTAATGTGCCTGTTTGCTCTTCCCAGCGTGTAAATTAGTTCACAGCACACAAGAATCTTAACAATCCCTGCTGAGAGATCCTTTGTATAAACAATTAATTTGGTTTTTGTAACCCTCTTGTCCTCTCTGTAATGAGTAGAAAAAATAAGGGCAATGTAATGACAACTAAAATTTGCAAATGCTGCTCTGTAGTGAAGAAACCAAATAATTTTCTTCTCTTCAGTCTAGACAACAAAGATAACTGCAAATTGAGTGTTCTCTAATTCAGGCTAAATACAATCCAAGTAAAATTAAACCAAGGGCATTCTATGTATTAAAATATTGGTACATTAATAACATGATTGAAACTTTTACATATAAAGTTTATGATTATACTTGTCTTGTTCAAAAATATATTACACTACCAATCCAAGCAAAAGAACTGTGAAAAGCACTCATTAAGTGTTATTTTTCCTTTCTCTACAAGGGTGTTCACAGTGGCTTTGATGTTTTTGGATGATGAAAGACTTTCATCCCTTGCTCCTGCTACAGGGAGTAAAATGCTCAAGGATATACAGGCAGTACTGAAAAAAAAAAAAAATTTCTGTTCTATTCAACCAGTTTTATTAGTAGATAGCTGTGAAATAAACATCTAATTTTAATAGGTTCAAAAAATTTAGTACATCACAAGATAAAAATAATTTTTTGTGCAGATGAGACTCACCTGAAGGAATCTGAATCTGTTCATCCAGTCTTGATTATGTGTGAATCTGTTAGTTGTGCTCCACATAGAACTCCTCTGTAAAACCGTGTAGACTCCTTGAGGTGGTTTGGCAGTCTAGAGAGGGACATGAGTTATACTACATATTTATAATGCCTTGCCATTTCAGAATATATGGGCAAAAAGATTCTTTATCTTCTACACTTTTTTTTTTTATTATTATTTTTTTTCCAATCAGGGAGAAGTTTTCCCAATACATAGTATTTACTGCCACAAATTAGGTAATAGTTAAACTTCTGGGGATAGATCCTATCAGATGCAGAGCTGGAAGTCTTGTCAGACTAGGCTCCTAGGCAGACTTGTTCAGGCTAAAGCACTGTAACTATTCACAGGCAAGAGTAATCTCTTTCCTCATCCTTCATGAGTGAATTACCAAAGCTGATGCATTTGCACTTGGGGGACAGCTGGACAGTGATGTGTTCTGCATCCTGGTCCTCAAGTTATCTGCACTTCAGCTGTGGTTAATGCTGCTTACCCACTGGATATATGTAGCTGTTCTCCATTTATTCCCTTTCCCTGTCTCCAACAAATTAAGAGCAATGCTATTCCTGTTGCAATAAAGACATACTAATCTCTTTAATGGTTACAGCAAATAACATGCTGCAAAAAGAGATGTAACTTGAGTCACTTGCTGTTGTAAATATTCGATAAGTCAAAGTAATACTTTTTCACCATTACTCATTTGCTACTGGTGACTGCACATGACTATCTGCTGTCACCATAATCTATGAATCATGCCTAAATGACATAAGAATTGAAAAATACATCAGAACTTATATAGTTTACCCACTTTTCATTCCAACTTTTTTTTTTTGTGTGTGTGTGTGTGAACAGATGAATCTAAGATCACAAGGAAATATATAGAAGAACTGATACTGGCTATGTTGGTGCTGATGGACAATCAGACTACTGAGTTCTGTAAAATGATTCACAAAACCTGGTTTTTCCTTATAATTTGACATTCTGTTTCAGACATCTAAATATTGTGGCAAATTATCTCTGGAACACAGAGCTGTTTGTTCTTATTGGAAAAATTTTGCTGGACCTGGGAAACCTTAATTCCTGTTACTTAGTAACAAGGTTTTAGTGGAGATGAATTAGTATAGGTCAATTAATTCATTCTGCAAAAAAATTCCTAACCTTGTAAAGAAGATGCTGCTCAAGATAGCTGCTTAGGGCACTAAGCTTTCAGAAACAAACATATTAAATATTGCAGTCTGGGTTGTACAGTTTCCATACAGATTCACAGAATGACAGAATGGTAGGTGTTAGAAAGGGCCTCTGAGGATCACCTAGTCCAACCCCCCTTCCCAAACAGATTCACTTAGAGCAGGTTGCACAGGAACATGTCCGGGCGGGTTTTGAAAGTCTACAGTGAAGGAGACTCCACAACAGCTCCGGACAGCCTATTCCAGTGCTTTGTCACCTCACAGTAAAGTTTGGAGGTTTATGTTTAGGTGAAACTTCTTGTGTTCCAGTTTGTGCCTGTTGTACCTTGTCCTGTCACTGGACACCACTGAAAAGAGTCTGTCCCCATCGTCTTGACCCTTGCCCTTTAGATATTTATAAGCATTGATAAGATCCTCTTTCAGTCTTCTCTTCTCCAGGCTAAACAGAACCAGGTCTCTCAGCCTTTCCTTGCAAGAGAGATACTCCTGTCCCCTATATACATCCTTGTTTAGGGAGCTCTTCTTCTATTGATGCTTGGCCTGCATGTTACATCTTTGTTATGCATCAGCTAGCAGAATGCCGCTGATTGTACTCAGTGATAAGGGCTAGTTTAACAACTCCCTGCTCATTGCCAAGTGAGTTGCTTCACAGAAAATTCAAAAGAACAGGCAGTTGCTGGAGGATAAGCATGAAAGGCTTATAGCTGAGGCTGGATGCTGTTAAAATTAGAAATGGAGGGACTGAAAGCTTTACCCTGGCCCTGCACTGACTTCTTTGGGAAATTACCCATTTAACTTCAAATATGTTTCACAATTTATATAGGATGAACTTACCACATAACTTTCAGTGGAACAAAATGTGCTCTGTTTTCCTAGAATGGAAGAGAAGACTTCCTGGAATGCTGGAAGAACTGGAAGAACTCTTCATAACTCTGCTACTACTGTCAAAATGCAGCAACTGAAAATCCACATGAACTATATGGTTGGTTTTCATACTACCTGTATATAAAAAAAATCCATGTTGAATGACTCCAGAATGTCTTAAAAATTCAATAACAGTGGAAACAGCCAAGTGGGATCCCCTTGGGAATAAATCAAGGTCCATTCTCAAATATAAATATATTCTTGGAGAAAATTGTCATGCATTCTTTCCAAAGCAGGACTTCTAAGGGTAAAACATATTCAGTCCAAGTGTCATTCCAACTGCTTTTTTAGACTTTTTTGTTGCAGTATCCAAAGAAAAGCAAAGATAGATGCAGTACTAGTTTGCCACCTAATATCCTGCAGTTTAGTCAATCTGAACACAAACATTTGCTCTGGACTGATGTCCTGGCAACATTTGCTGACTGGCCCAAATACGACATGCTTGTAATGGTTTAGAATCATGCTATTTTGCCCACTCATTCCTCCTTAGAGTGGCTCTTTTACACCAGGGGATGGTAGTTAAGCACCAACACCTGCTGTCTCTTATGAGCCAATAAATCAGTGCTGTTTCATCACCACTTTTTTTCTTTTTTCTTTCTCTTAACTTGTAATCCTAGCTAGGTAGCTAAGCAGTTCCCTTTCACAGACCAGACTCAGGTACAAAAAAGGCTTGCTTTCGTGGAATTTAGTTCAGCAGAAGCTGACACTTAAAACACAACAGAGCTTTGTTCTTGTTTGCATATACAGGAGGCAGCACTTTGTGGAATCCTAAGCACCTACTCTCATGAAAGTTATGGGGGCTTAGCTCTTTGCCTTTTAAAAATCCTTACGGGATTCTGTTCGCTTCACTCAGGTTGCTGTAATTATATCAGTGTAGCAAGCTGGAGTCAATAAGGCTCCAATCCAAACCCCACTTAAGTAATTGTTAGTGTTAGCACTAAACTTAATTCAATTTGGAGTGATGCCTAAGAGAGAAATCCACAGAAGGATGTTAATTTAAAATTAATTATCCAGCTGTCAATTTTTGGCATATACTTTTTTTGTATATCAAAAGTTAAACTCTATATAGTTTTACAAATGATCTATTATAAGTTAATCAGGGCTTTTTTGTGAGTGTTGTTGCATTCATTTTTATCCTGTTTCTGTGGCCCAAATTGTGTCCATAACTTGGTCTGGATATTTGACCTAGTGAGATTGAATGAGTGACCATATTTCAGCTTGCTCATGGTTATTTTTACACTGTGGTCAGTAGGGAGGTAAAAAAGTGTTCTCTTACACTTTATAGTTTTGTTCTTATAGCTTTCCTCAGGTTTTGTACTCAGTCCCATAGTTTGTAAAGCGGTTTAACTGGCAAGATCAGAAACAACAGCAGCTAAGACATTATCTTCACAGAAGTTCCCATTCAAATCTGCTTTATTTACTTAAAAAATCAAAAATTCCTTGGATTTTTTGTCACAATCTAAATATTAGAAAGGTAGTTTGTGACTAGAATGCTTGTTTGGAGAATTGTTATATGATAGTGGATTTTTTAGATTTAATTGTAGGAGTGAAGATAGTAGGATAAATGCCAGCTATAAATGAAACCTTAGCAAGTACACAAAAACAGGTGTGAATTCTAACATATTTTTTTTACCTGTTTCAGTTCCCCTCAGAAGTTTATATGGATAAGATCTTTTTTTGTTTTCTGGCTTACGGTGCATTATAGTCTGCTGGAGATCTGCTCAGATCTTTGACATATCTCATCAAAATCTGAGGTGAAATTTATTTAATATTTCCTGTAAAACTGCTATATATTTTGCAAAATTTGTGTTCTAGAGAAGCACTGTAATTCTGTGGCAGCAACAATAGCAATTAAGAATCCTATTGTTGCTAAACTGTCTTCCTAAACCATGTTAGTACTGAGTTTGTGAATTTAGTGGATAGATTATATCTTAGGGCATCCTTCTGCCAGTTTTAAATTCCAGAAATTCTCCTAACAGGACTATGCAAGATCGAGACTCTTAAAACTAAGCACTCCATAATGTCTATAAAAAAGATCAAAGCTCTCTTGTATTCACCCTATCTTTTCCACAAGAGACAGGTGCAAGGGAGTTTTTCCAAAGCATTCGTACTTTGAGGCATGAAAATTAAGTACAATACATTTTCAAACATGTCAGTAATTCACAAGTTCTCTAAAGGCTTGGAGTTGTTAGAACTGAGTTATTAAATATAAAGAAATACATTGATTATGTTTTTTTGTAGAGCTGTTTCTCTTTTGACAACATGAAATCTAGAAGTTTTGGGTGGCTTCTTGTTTTCAGAGAGAGAAAGATAAATTCTGCTTGAGAGGACTGTGTGCTGTACTCTGTTGAGACATGGAAAAAGCAACGGGGATTGAAAAGACTGTGTCATGAAGAGAAATGATGCACTGTTCTATGGATTTTTTTTTCCCCATTTTTAAGGCTGTGTCTAGCATGACCACACATGGCTGGGGAGGGGGGAGGAGTTACAGTTGGGAAAAGGTGTTGAAATCGAGCTGATTGCATTAAGCTGAAAGCAGCTGACACCAAACAGCAGATACATTCCCTCTGTCCTCCTTGACCAAGTCCATCTGTCAGTTCTGCTTTGCAGCACTCCGTTCAAATGTGTCAGACATCACCTGAATAAACAATTTCGCCACTTTCATCTTGACATATCTGCATTGTTCTACTTACTCATCTTATCCCAGACTTCAAGGTTATGTCATTCTACCCAATAACTTTGCTGATGTTAAAAAGCGTCCAACATCCAGAGCAGAAGCAGGCACTGGCGTTCCAGACAGACCAGCTGGCCTGCTGTTATTTCCCTCCCTGATCCAGCTGAGCTCTCTGTTTGTACTTTTGTAGTCCAAACCAAATCAAACCAACTTTCTGTTTGCTTTAGAGTAATTCTCTGTTTCATCTATCTGAACTCTCCTGTACTATGACATCTCAGATCTTTAGGCACGCTGGTTGCTGAGTACTCCAGCCTGTTCTTTTTTCTGTGTCTTGGTGAGGGAGA
>NW_008592224.1:0-1801 GCF_000691845.1 Merops nubicus | reverse complement strand
TTGTACAGCTGTGTAGGGAACAAAATCGTGTACCAAAAAAACAGAATTTGCCTTTGTATATTATTGCTGCAAAATACAATGATGGACATCAAACCTGGGAGCCAAGAGGGTTTTGAACCCATTCTGTTCAGCTTATGTCACCCAAGGCATAAAACAGAGGGCATCTCCCTGATGGTTCATTCTAATCTCTTATCTATAATGCCAGGTTTAAAAATATATATAGAAAAGTGTAAACACTAGTGGATAGGCTATTCACATACAAGACACAGTAAAACTCTCCTGGGGAAAAAAAAAATAAAGGAGATTCTTCTTATTTTGAAGAAATGGCTGCTTTAACAGCTTTCATCCAGTTAGGAGCTTCCACCTCAGTTTTTAAAATTTTGGCTGTAGTATCAAGCGAAGACATTTCATGTGCCAGCGGTAGCATCCCTGTAGATTTCTAATAGCTGAAAAACTAAAACTCTTAAAAAAATGATTAGTAAGAAAACTGTAGATTTTAGTAAGTTGCTTGTTTTCAATGACCACTAGTTATAGGAAGTAAAGCTTAGTCAATAACTAAAAATTAGCAGAGACAATGAAACAAAATAACTTTGACACCACACACACACACACACACATGGCAGAAACTGCTGCTATATCAGTTGGTTTCAGAAATCTCAGTTCTTAAAAAAAATTACTGCCTTTGTAGTGCTGAAACTTTCCTTTGAAAATGTGCAAATAGAAAGGAAACTTCAGTATTTCATCCAGTTATTAGAAGTTAAAATCTGAAATACAGTCTTTCAAATATATCAAAAAAGATGTTTGAACTAGTTCCAGATGTTATACGCATGTATTTTTGAAGCAGTTGTTTTTTTGGAATGTTTTGTAATTCATTTGAAAAAAAAAAAAAAAAAGACAAACTACAGAATTTTCTACAGTTGTGACATTCCTATTATCATGCACATCCATTGAAATGAAGATACTATGGAATTAGTATGTGAAACGTCTTGGGAGAATCAAACTAGCTCTTTTTTGATATGGATTAAATAGGCTCAAAATTCAAAACACCTTCAAAAAAGACAAAGCTCTTCAGACAATCATTTAGTAATTTCTGGTTTTGCAGAGGAAACCAGTAAACCCTCTATTTTTGGCAAGGTTTAATATATGAAAATTATTAAAACAGAAACATGAAAGTGAAATGCAGATTAAAAGTATACTTAAGAAGCTGATTCAGCAATGACCACTGCCACTGTAGTCCACTCAAGCCTCAACCTGTTGAATAGTGCTGGACATCTATGCAGCCGTATCAGATGTTAGATTCTGCAACACCTATTTCATAGCATAATTCAGAATGTCTATTATGTTGTGACATGTTAACCCAAATGCTTTTCAGCGTGAGGAAACGGAGTCTAAAAAAAGAAATCACAGAATGTATTGGGTTTGAAGGGACCTCTAAAGGTCACCTAGTCCAACACCCCTGCAATAAGAAAGGACATCTCCAAATAGACCACAGCCTCAAGTGCCACATCTACCTGTTTCTTGAACATGTCCAGGGATGATGACTCCACCGCCTTGATGGGCAGCCCGTTCCAGTGCCTGGCCACTCTCTCAGTGAAGAAATTCTTCCCAATAGCCAATCGAAACCTCCCCTGGCACTACATGAGGCCATTTCCTCTCGTCCTATCATCAGTAATTTCAGAGAAGAGACCAACACCAACCTTCTTTTAGGTAGTTGTAGGTCTCCTCTCAGTCTCCTCTTCTCCAGACTAAACAACCCCAGTTTCTTTAGCTGGTTTTCATAAGGCATGTTTTCCAGCCCCCT